>NC_056679.1:94704502-95004502 GCF_018350215.1 Panthera leo
GTTACATTGTCCATGAATAGAGACCGTTTTGTTTCTTCTTTTCCAGTCTGTTCAGCTTTTATTTTTTTTCTTGCCCTATTGCACTGAGTTGGACTTTTTTTTTTTAACGTTTATTTATTATTGAGAGACACAGAGAGACAGAGCATGAGCATGGGAGGGGCAGAGAGAGAAGGAGACACAGAATCTGAAGCAGGCTCCAGGCTCTGAGCTGTTAACACAGAGCCTAACGTGGGGCTCGAACTCACAAACCGCGAGATCATGACCTGAGCTGAAGTTGGACGCTTAACTGACTGAGCCACCCAGGTGTCCCTGAGTAGGACTTTTAATATGATTTAAATAGGACTCAGAAGTCCAAACATCCTGCCTGCTTCCAATTTTATCTATCTATCTTTTTAAGATGTTTATTTTTAAGCCATTTCTGTGCTCACCCCAGGGCTCAAACTCACAACCCTGAGATCCAGAGTTGCATGCTCCACCAACAGACCAGCCAGACGTTCTGCCTTGTTTCTAGTTTTAGAGGGAAAGGGTTCAGTCTTTTACCATAAAGTATGGTGTTAGCTACAGGTGTTTAAAAGTGCCCCTTTATTGTTTTCATTTCTCTCCTGTTTTTTTTTTTTTTTTTTGAACTCTGCATTCTCAGTGTCCTCAAGCATTCTCCACATCATTACTTCGTTTTACATCAGTTAAATTTCTACTTTTCCCTACATCCTTTACAGATTTTAGGTTTTCCCACTTTGTGTCCCTGAAATTCTTCTTTCATCCATTCCCATTTTTAAGCAATCTCACTTGCCTTTTAATATTTGCCTGTTTTCTGTTTGTATAATTTTATTTTATAGAGTTCATTTTTTCTTGAATTTATACAAGTATAGTATACTCGCACAGTTAAACATTTTTTTTCTGCTTCCGTTAGTCAGTAATTTTTCAGTGTCTTCCAGATGATAGTATTTTTATTTTTATTTTTTAGAGAGAGAGCAGGGAAGAGGGATAGAAGGACAGGGGGAGAGAGAGAGAGAGAGAGAAGAGGAGAGGGGGGAGAATCTTAAGCAGGGTACACGCTCAGTGCAGAGCCTGATGTGGGGCTTGATCCCACAACCCTGGAATTGTGACCTGAGCCGAAATCAAGAGTCAGACACTCAACCAACTGAGCCACCCAGGCTTGTTCCTTTTTCTTTTTTTAAGGTAATATTTCTTCTCCAAATTATGTTGCATTGTATCAATATCTAAGAAGTGGTTTAGTCATTTGCCATATAAAACATGCAGGAAAGTTGTAAGGACATGATTAATTGTACATCATTCCCTTGATAATGCAGAAAATTATCTTTTATTAATACAGATTATCTGAGAGGATAGCTAATACATTATTTTTTATTTTTTTATTCAAAAAAATTTTTTTTAACGTTTATTTATTTTTGAGACAGAGAGAGACAGAGCATGAACAGGGGAGGGGCAGAGAGAGAGGGAGACACAGAATCTGAAACAGGCTCCAGGCTCTGAGCTGTCAGCACAGACAGAGCCTGATGCGGGGCTCGAACTCACAGACCGTGAGATCATGACCTGAGCCGAAGTCGGACGCTTAACCAACCGAGCCACCCAGGCGCCCTGCTAATACATTATTTTAATACCTTAAACAATTAATACAGTGGTAGCAAACTTCCTTTTTTGTGCAAGTATAGTTGACACACAATGTTATATTAACTTCAGATGTACAACATGGTGACTCTCCAAGTCTGTATGTTATGCTATGCTTACTACAAGTATAGCCCCATTTTGTCATTATACACTGCTGCTACATTACCACTGACTTTATTTCCTGTGCTTGTATGCCCATAACTTATTCCATAACTGGAAGTCTGCATCTCCCACCCCCCTTCACTCATTTTGCCCATCCCCTATCCCTGTTTCTCTCTGGCAGCCATCTGTGTAGCCTCTGTATTTATGGGTCTGTTTCTGCTTTTTGTTTGTTTATTCATTCTTTTGCTTTTTAGATTCTACATGTAAGTGAAATCCTATGGTAATCGTCTTCTGTTGGAGTTATTGGACTTGGTATAATACTCTCTAGGTCTATTCGTGGTGTTGAAAATGGTAACATCTCATTCTTTTTAATGCTCGGTACTATCCCATTGTGTATATATAGCACATGTGTCTCGATTCATCTATCGATGGACACTTGGGTTCTTCCATATCTTGGCTGTTGTAAATAGTGCCACAATAGACATAGGGGTGCGTATATATTTTCAAATTAGTGTTTTCATTTTCGTTGGGTAATTATCCAAAGAATTACTGAATCACATGGTATTTCTACTTAAAAAAATTTTTTTGAAGAAGCTCTACACCCAATGCAGGGCTTGAACTCATGACCCTGAGATCAAGAGTCACTTGCTCTACCAACTGAGCCAGCCAGGTTCCCCTCTGTTATTAAGTGTTGGAGGAACCTCCATGCTCTTTTCCACAGTGGCTGCACCAATTTACATCCCCACCAGTAGTGCACAAGCATTCCTTTTTCTCCACATCCTCGCCCTGTTCCTGTCTCCTTGATTCTCACCATTTTGACAGGTATAAGGTGATATCTCATGGTGGTTTTGATTTGCATTTCCCTGAGGATGAGTCACATTGAACATCTTCTCATGTATCTGTTGGCCACATGTATGTCTTCTTTGGAAAAAGATCTGTTCAATTGACCAGTTTTTAATCAGATTGTGTTTTTGGAGTTGAGTTTTATAAGTTCTTTATTTTGGATATTTACCCCTTATCCGATACATCATTTGTGAATATCTTCTCCCATTCGGTCGGTTGTCTTTTCGTTTTCATTGTTTCCTTTGCTGTGCAAAAACATTTTCTTTTGGTGTGGTCCCGGTAGTTTATTTTTGCTTTTGTTTCCCTTGCCTGAGGTGACATATCTAAAAAAATGTTGCGATGGTCCATGTCATATTTGCTGCCTATGTTTTCTTCCAGAAGTTTTATGGTTTCATGTTTCACCTTTAGGTCTTTAATGCATGTTGGGTCATTTGTATGTGTGGTGTTAGAAAGCGGTCCGGTTTCTTTATTTTGCATGAAGGTGTGCAGTTTGCTTAGTACTGTTTATTGAAGACACTATTTCCCATTGCATATTCTTGCCTCCTTTGTCTCAGATTAATTGACCATATAAGCACGGGTTTATTTCTGGGCTCTATTCTGTCCCATTGATCTCTGTGTCTGTTATTGTGCCCGTACCATATTGTTTTGGTTACCACGGCTTGGTAATATATCTTGAAATCTGGAATTGGGATACCTCCAGCTTTGTTCTTCTTTCTTGAGATCATAGCAAGCATTTCTTGTGTTTATTGAGGGCCACATACTCTGCTGGGTGCTTTGTATCTTGTAAAACCTGCTTATAGTTATAGCTTATATTTAAAATACAACTGAGGTTTAGAAGGATTAAATAATTGGTTCAGGGTCGTGTAGCTGAGTAAGTTTGACACAATAGTCACCCTTGTAAGCCATTATACTATACTTCTACCTAGGTGTTACCTACACAGTTTTTCCGTGAAGAGTGGTTGACATAGTTTTGTGTGTAAGTAGGATATCTTTGGAAAGGAAGAAAATAAAACCTCATACATAAAGTGTAAGTTTATCACCCCAATCAGTTGGTCTTTTGGTAAAACTGACCTGAGAATCAGATGTATTTTTTAAGCCTTGTTTTTCGTTTTTTTAAAATATTTATTTAATGGGGCATGTGAGTGGCTCAGTCGGTTGAGCATCTGCCTTCAGCTCATGTCATGATCTCACGGTTCGTGAGTTTGAGCTCCGCGTGGGGCTCTGTGCTCACAGCTCAGGGCCTGGAGCCTGCTTTAGATTCTCATTCTCTCTGTCTCTCTCTTTCTCTCTCTCCCTGTCTCCGTCTCTCTCTCTGCCCCTCCCCCACTCACACTCTGTGTCTCTCTCTCTCTCCCCTTCAAAAATAAATAAATGTTAAAAAAAAATTTAAATACTTATTTTTGAGACAGGGTGTGGAAGCAGGGGTGTGGGCAGAAAGAGAGGGAGAGAGAGAATCCCATGCAGGCTCTGCGTTGTCATCGCAGAGCCTGATGTGGGGCTCGATCTCACCAACCGTGAGGTCATGACCTGAGCTGAAATCAAGAGTTGGATGTTTAACTGACTGAGCCACCCAGGTGCCCCTTAAGCCTTGCTCCTTTTAAGTCATGCTACCTCTGGCAGCGATAATGCTGTCTTCCTTTTTGGCTCTGCTATTTATTTCGGCTATGTGTGAAAATAGATCCTGTCCATGGCAGAGACTTGTTATGTAATGAACAAAAGGTATATTTACAGTGCTGCTTTTGGTAATTTAGGGGCTCACGTGCATAAACTCTCTGTGCAGTGCTGGCAGAACATCTGTGGGTAATAATTCTAAGTTCAAAGAGTCAGGTTCCATTAAATAATAAGTTGTAAAATCGAAGGTGCTTATTTTTGATTTAATTTTTTAAAACACCTTCTTTTGTCTTATATTATTTAGATCCAATAAGAGAGAGGGAGATTGAAAATTAATCTTAATGGTAGCCTTTTGCTGGATATGATTGAACAGATTTTTAAATTTTATCCTATTTCACTTTTTTTTTTTTAATATGCTTTATTTTAATCTTTTCGGAGACTTGAGACTGAAATGTCACCATGACTTATTTGAATTTCATATTCTTCCCTCTTTTATCACCATTGCCTCTGTCAGCATTGTCCTCCTAACAGGGTCTTCTCTTGATTTTTGTTACAATGCCTGTGCTACAACATGTATTAAATTGCGAATTTCCTTTCAGACAGAACTTGAATGCTATACTTCATTTTACTCCTTAAAGTCTGCTAGGAGTTCCCGTACATATATTCCTACTATATAAATGTAAAAACTTATATGTCAGATGCTATTGACTTGTCTATTTTCTGAGACCTGAAAGTGGCAAAATGGGGATTTATTACAGGGAATCACACTCGTAAGCCATTATGCTATATTACCGTAACCTAGATGTTAGCTGCACAATTGATACTAGAGAATATAAAGGCTTATTTTTCTAAAATAATTTTACATTCCAAATTAACTTTGCTCCTCAGTTAGTAACAGATGTGATGATGAGAAATATATGTAAGGCATATTTTAAGCACTCTGAGTAGCCAGCTCCTTTTCTTAAAATGCACTTATATGCTAGGGAATTCTTAAATACATATTTGACACTTAACGTTTGTTTCCAATGTTTGAAGTAGGTTTATTTATTTACGTTTTTAATATATATATTTTTAATGTTTATTTATTTTTGAGAGAGACAGAATGTGAGCAGGGGAGGGGCAAAGAGATATAAGGAGACCCAGAATCTGAAGCAGGCTCCAGGCTCTGAGCTGTCAGCACAGAGCCCAACGTGGGGCTCAAACCCACAGACTGTGAGATCATGACCTGAGCCAAAATCGGACGCTTCACCGACTGAGCCACCCAGGTGACCCTGTTTGAAATAGGTTTAATGGGAATTTCTCTCACTGAGAATGTTCTTTACCAATTGGCGAATTTATTCATAGTATTTACTCACTGCATTGTACTCTAGTGAAATTTCATCCTATCTTGCAGGTTCTTGAGAAGTCTCTGTTTAAAGTTGGATAGCCACTGTTTCTGAGGTTGTAGTGTTCCTATAACATTCTTACAAATGTATCCCCTTTTAGCCTTTAGAGTACAATTTACTTTATCGTTAAGTGCAACAGCTAATTGTTTGAATTACTATTAAAAATACCTGTTTTTTATATGGAGTGTAAGAAATTAGACATTTGGACTTGATACTTGCAAAATTTACTGTATTATTTTGCTTTAGTATTTTCTTTGACATCCTTGTTTCATTTCTTTTGGAATCCTAAGGATGGATAAATAGCTTTATATAAAGAGGGCAGAAAGAGCACACTTCATGCAGCTAAATCTTGAGATTTTTAAGAGTTCAGTCTGATGAGTTTCAGAAATTATACACACCCATTTAATCATTATCCATAACAAAATAAAGAATTTCATCACCCGGAAAATGCCTAATGTTGGTTCCTCCGTTCCCACCTTTGCTTTCCATCACCAGCGATTGGTTCTGTCTGTTCTTGGATATAACGTAAATGGACTCAGAAAAATGTGTCTGACTAATTTCTCTCAACGTGATATATTTTTTGGATTCATTTATGTTGTTACTTGGATCAGTCATTTTTCTATTGCAGAGTAGTATTTCATAGTATAAAAATACCACCTTTTGTCTCTCCATCCCCATGTTGATGGACATTTAGGTTGTCTCTAGTTTCTAGCTATTATGAATTAAGACTGTTGTGAACATTTGTGTACAAGTCTTTTTGTGGACATATATTTTAATTTTTCTGGGATCCATACTGAGGAAGGGTTTGCTGGCCCCCTGGAGCGAGATCTGAGAGTTTCTATTTAAGTTTGAGCCAGCCTGTGCTGGGTGGTTTGGGGAAACTCATATAAATGTGAATCTATCACCTTGTGTGGTTCCCGTCTTAAATGAGTTGAATTCCCTTAACTTCTACCTGCTTTTAGCTATTCTCCAATGCCTTCAAATCATTGTTTGGAAGATATTTTGTATAGTGGTTATAATTTTATTTGTAAAGAGGGTAATGTAATATAAACTGTTTCCTACCATTACCAGATTAGGAGCTCTAAAAGTGATTTTTTTGGGGGGTCTGGGTGGCTCAGTCGGTTGAGCATCCGACTTCAGCTCAGGTATGATCTTACAGTTTGTGGGTTTGAGCCCCGCTTCGGGCTCTGTGCTGACAGCTCAGAGCCTGGAACCTGCTTTGGGTTCTGTGTCTCCCCTTTTCTCTGCCCCTCCCCTGCTCACATTCTGTCTCTCTCACTCTCAAAAATAAATAAAACATTAAAAAAAAATTTGTTTAAAAAGTGATTTTTTAAAATTCTAAGTCTTATTCTATCTCTCCTTTACTCCAAATCCACCAAAGACTTTCAATGTTTCTTATAATAGAAGTCAAATTTCTTAGGATTCCCCATGATCTATAACCTCCTTAGTCCGCTACCTTATCTTGTTGACCTTCTCCTTTTAACATCCTTCACCTGGCTGACTTTGGTCACCTCTGATCTCTTTACTTCAAAAGCCCTTCTCCTGGAGATTCATATGACTGGCTTCCTTTTTCGACTCTTTTATTCTAAAGCATCTTTGTCATTGAATCTTGCCCTGATCATCATCATGAAAAGTGGCCACATCTCTGTGGTACTTTTTTACTTCATTTTTTTTTTTTAACATAACATTTAGTCTTATCCAGCACATTATATATTTCACTTGTTTATTTTTAAAATTCTCTGTCTCTGTTACTAAACTGTGAGTCCACAAGGGTATTTGTTCACTATTGTATTTCCATTGCCCTAGCCCTTGGAAGATAGTGGGTTGTCAATAAATAATTGTTGGATGAATAAATGCACAATATCTCTGCTTTACAAGTTGTACTATTTTGAAGTGCAGTCTTTTAGGTTTTCTTTTTTTTTTTATTAAAAAAATTTTTTTTGGTAACATTTATTATTGAGAGACAGAGAGAGACAGAGCATGAGTATGGTGGGGGGGCCAGCAGAGAGAGGAGGAGACACAGAATCCAAAACAGGCTCCAGGCTCTGAGCTGTTAGCACAGAGCCCAACACGGGGCTCGCACCCACAAACCGTGAGATCATGACCTGAGCCGAAGTTGGACGCTTAACCTACTGAACCACCCAGGCGCCCCATTAGATTTTCTTACAAAGAAGGGTATTTGTACTGATTAGTGGAGAAAGACCAAATAAGAAGGGGGTATGGATATATTTTTTATTTCCTAGTATTCTTTTTTTTTTTTTAAAGTTTATTTATTTATTTTAAGTGATCTTTACACCCAACATGGGGCTCTAACTCACCACTCTGAGATCAAGAGTCACACGCTCTTCTGACTGAGCCAGCCAGGTGCCTCTCTCCTAGTATTCTTCTGTTTTTATTTTGGTTGTACTTCAAACCTTTTGTGGTTCATTTATTTCATGACTCTTGAGGTTTGCTGGAATACTTGATTCAACCATTTACATTTTTTCCTTTTTAAAACTGGAAATATAGAAAGAATTGCTGTAGCTTGAAACCGAAATTCTCCCAGAAAACAAGGTGATGTCATTAGCTGTATTGCAGCAATCAATTAAAAGAGCTGTAGATCTAAGAGCTCCTTAATCAGTCTTATTTGAAACAGAAATGTGTTCTCTGCTTTATAAATAATTGCACAAAACCAGAACCATTAACAAATTAAATAAAGATTTTACTAATGCCAAAAATTGTGCTGTTAGCAAAATTACTCTTATGTGCCTAGCATTCAGAAATTGCTAAATAGAGTTGATGTACTTTTTGAGAGTGTTGCCAATTGTGAGAGCATTAGTTGAATGACATTTCAGTGTCCTCAACCTTGTGCTATCTTTTTCATAAATTCTTGGTATGCAGACGTGGCAAACAGTTTGAAGGATGGTTCATTGGTGTTTTCCCTCCTTTTCAGCTTGGATGTAAAGACCATGATTAGGTGTTTTGGCCAAGTCTGTGAGTCAAGGAGTATAATTAAGTTCCATGCCATCCTAGCGGTGAGACTAGGTTGGCTTTTGTGACATCTAAACTTAAGGATATAGATTAGGGAGTATCCCTAAGTTGTGATACTTACAGTAAAGCATTTGTACCTCTTATTATGATTTGGTGTAGCAGCAGCATTAACGAAGGGCATTGGCTTAGTCACTTTGGGAGTTTTGATGTCGTCTGGAGATTGCCTAATGTGTAGCCTTTATGATTTATGTAGTATGTTTTATGGAGGTTGGCAGTCATCTGGGTGGAGGATAGAGCCAGTATTAATTCAAGAAGTTTATCTGTTTGCATCTTTGTGATATATGCTAATATACTCACATCAGTGTAATATGGATGTCATATTACATAGCAGTCGTTTCCAAGATCCTGACATTGATTATACCTAACAGATGTCACAATGGAGGATTCTTTCTCTAGGATGCAAGCAGTAGTGAGTGTGGCTTGGTCCTTGGAAACTTATTGCCTCCTGTTCTTGCCCATGATTAGAGGGTGGCAGAGAGGGTGATGGGAGTGGGTGGCTGAAGATGTTCTCCCATTTGCAGCTGTCATTCTTCTGTTAAAACCTTTAGTGTGTTGTTTTTTGTGTTTTTTTTAAAAGTTTATTTATTTTTGAGAGAGAGAGAGAGAGAGTGAGCTTGGGCGGGGCAGAGAGAGAGAACTGTGAGATCATGACCTGAGCCAGAATCAGGAGTCAGACGCTTTACTGCTTCATCGAGCCACGCAGGTGTCCTGGTGTATTGTATCTTTAAATTTTTTTAAAAAAATTTTTTAATGTTTATTTATTTTTTTACACAGAGAGAGACAGAGCATGAGCAGGGGAGGGACAGAGAGAGAGAGAGAGAGAGACAGAGAGAGAGAAAGAGAGAGAGAGAAAGAGAGAGAGGGAGACACAGAATCCAAAGCAGGCTCCAGGCTCTGAGCTGTCAGCACAGATCCCGCAGGGCTCAAACCCACAGACTGCAAGATCATGGCCTGAGCTGAAGTTGGACACCTAACCAGCTGAGCCACCCAGGCGCCTCCAGTATATTGTATCTTTTAAAAAACAATGTTAGTTGAGTTATAATTTACATAGTGTAAACTGTATCCTTTTAAATTGTACAGTTTGATGAATTTTGGTGCATGTACACCCATGAGATCACTACCGCAATCAACACACAGAGCATTTTCGTCACCTTCAAAAGTTGCCTCATGCCCCTTGGAAGTCCCTTTTCCCCCTAATCTTGGCCCTAGGAAACCACTGATACACTTTCTGTCACTGTAAACTGCATAGCAGTGTATGAATAGAATTAATACAGATGTTCTTTTTTCCTGTCCGCCTTCTTCGTCTGAGTCAGATTTTGATGTTCATCCATAGTGTTGTGTGTATTAGTAGTTTGTGCTTTCTTACTGCAGCGTAGTGTTCTGTCTTGTGGATATATCAGTTTGTCCAGCCACCTGCTCATGCATGGGTCTTTGGGCCATTTCTGGTTTTGGGCTATTTTAAATAAATCTGTCAATATTCATATATACATCTTTGTTTGGACATATATTTTCATTTCTCTTGGATAAATACTCAGGAGTGGATTGATTGGTTAAGTGTTAATATCAAACAGTTTTCCAAAGTGGTTCTCCTATTTTATATTCCAGCCAGTAATTTTTTTTCACATAGTGGTCAACACCTGGTATTGCCAATCTTTAAAAAAAAAATTGTTAAGTTTATTTATTTTGAGAGAGCGAGAGTACATGCATGTGAGTTGGGGAGGGGCGGAGGGAAAGAGAGAGTCCCAAGCAGGCTCCGTGCTGTCAGCATAGAGCTGGATACAGGGCCCCATCCCACAAACCATGCGATCAGGACCTGAGCCGCAATCAAGAGTCATACGCTTCACTGATGGAGCCACCCAGGTGCCCCCTAAATTTTAGTCCTTCTAGTAGCTGCAAGGATAGTGAACCTAAAGATGTTGAGCACCTTTTATGTGTTTTTTGGCCATTTGTGTGTCTTCTGTGAATTATCTGTTCACATCTTTGCCCATTTTTGTATAGACTTGTCTTTTTATTCCTGAGTGGTAAGAATCCTATTTGATCAGTCTGTGGCTTGCCTTTCCTTTTTCTTAATGGTGACATTTGAAGAACAGAAGTTTTGGAGCACCTGGGTGACTCTGCTGGTTGAGCGTCCAACTTTAGCTCAGGTCATGATCTCACAGCCCATGAGTTCACGCCCCCTGTCGGGCTCTGTGCTGACAGCTCAGAGCCTGGGGCCTGCTTCAGATTCTGTGTCTCCATCTCTGTCTGCCCCTCCCCCACTCGAACTCTGTCACACTCTCTCTCAAAAACAAATAAACATTAAAAATAAATAAATGAAGAACAGAAGTTTTAATTTTGATGAAGTCCAGTTTATAATTTTTTTCTTTTATGGTTAATGCTTTTAATGTTCTACCTAAAACCTCTTTGCCTATCCCAAGATAACAAAGGTTTTCTTTTGTGTTTTCTTCCAGAGGTTTGATGGTTATAGCACTTACATTTAGCTCTCTGATCCATTTTGAGTTCATTTTTGTGTTGGGTGTTAAGTAGGGGTTGTTGTTCATTTCCTTCCTGTGTAGATACCTAGTTATTCTGGCATCATTTGCCCTGGCATCTTGGTCGGAAGTCAGCTAATGTGTCTATATTTCTATTCTTTTGCCAGTGGCACATTGTCTTTATTGCTGTGGCTTTGGATTAAGTCCTTTTTTAAAAAACGTTGTTATTTTTTTTCAAGTTTAGTTATTTATTTTGACAGCGGGAGCATGAAGGAGGGGGAGGAGAGGAGGACAACAGGAGAGAGAGAGAGCGAGAGAGCAAAAATGAATGAATCTCAAGCAGGCTTGGCATTGTCAGTGTGGAGCCCGATACAGGGCTTGAACTCACCAACCATGAGATCATGACCTGAGCCGAAATAAGAGTGAAACATTAACTGACTGAGCCACCCAGACACCCCTATACTAAGTCGTAAAGTTAGGTAGTGTAGTTCTTCCAAATTAAAACACACAGACACACACAGACACACACACACACAGACACACACACACACACACACACACCAAACTGCTTTGGCTCTTTCAGATCATTTCCATTCCATTTAAATTTTATCTATCTATCTATCTATCTATCTGTCTACCTATTTATTTATTTATTTATTTATTTATTTATTTAAGAGAGCGTGAGTGGAGGAGAGGGCAGAAGGAAAGAGAGAGAGAGAAACTTAAGCAGGCTCCACACTTAGCGCAGAGCCAGACACGGGGCTTGGTCTCACCACTGTGAGATCATGACCTGAGGCGAAATCCAGAGTTGGATGCTCAGCTGACTGAGCCACCCAGGCGCCCCTCCATTCCATTTAAATTTTAAAATCAGCTTGTCAGTTTCTATGAAAAAGTACCTGCTGGGAATTTAATTGGATTGTTCTCAATCCGTAGATCCCTTTTGGAAGAATTGACCTTCTAACAATGTTAAACTTTTAAATTCATGAACATGGTGTATCTCTATTTACCGATACCTTCTTTAATTTATTCCAGTAATGTGTGTAGATTTTCAAGGATCAGGATATACACAGATTTTGTAAAGTTATCCCTATGCTGTTGACTGAATGTGTCTTCCCAAAATTCTTATGTTCAAACTTAACCTTCACGGTGATGATAGGAGGTGGGGTCTTTGGGAGGTGATTAGTTCATGGGGGCACAACCCTAATGAATGGGAATAATGCCCTCATAAAAGAGGCCAGAGAGAACTGCGTTACCCCATCTGCCTTGTGAGAACACAAAGAGAAGTCGCAGCCTGGAAGGGGGCCCTCACCCAACCATGCTGGCACTCTGATCTTGAACTTCCAGCCTCCAGAACTGTGAGAAATGTTTACTATTAAGCCACAGTCTGTTGTATTTTGTTATAGCAGCCCAAACCGACTAAGGCACTATGTATTTTCATGGTTTGGGTTGCTAGTATAAATGGGATTGCATTTTTTTATATTCCCTATTTGTTTCTACTGTCTTGAACTAATACTGATTTTTCACATTAATCTTGTGTGCCATAGCTTTCCTAAAATCACCCACTAGTTTTAGTAGCTTTTTAGCAGATAACTTGAAAGTTTCTGCCTATATGATGATATGTTATATCATAATTGTTTTTGTATAGTTTGTCTTCATCACTAGACTGAGAGCTTTGGGGACAGATTGTAAATTTATACGTTTTTATGCCACCAGCACCTACGATGGTATAAAAGTCAGATCCACACTCCCTTGGTTTTTCCCCTTTCTGGCTGCCTTTTTGGTCATGTTTCCTGCTTTCGTGGCCGTGACTCATTTCCACACTTTTGCATATAGCTAGGACTCAGTCCCTGGTTCTCTTCTATTTTCTTTTGTCCCTTCCCTGGCAGTTTCACGTAGGCCTCGGGGTTTAAATGCTATTTTATAATTTTTTTTTCCTCTAGCCTGCGCTCGCCTACTTGATAAATTTATTGGATGTCTAATAAGCATCTCAAACTGAACATTAAAAAAAAACAAACAAAAAACTGATCCTTGGAACATTCCTCTTGGAATTGTTCCTGTAGTTTTCCATTTCAGCTAATGGTAATTTTGTTATTTTTGTTTTTGTTTTTCTCCATTTGTACAAGCCGGTCTTTATATCATTTTTTGCTAAAAATGAATAGAAAACTAGGATGAAAGTCTGATTCTCTTGGTAAGAAGTGTGGGTTTCATAAACTTAATGGAATTTACATAAAGATAGGAATCATTAGTACCCTGAAAGTACCAAGCTTTTCTCAGATTGGATACTTGTGTTTGGGTTGATATTTGTGTATAGAATACTTAGGAAAGCCACATGTATATAAAATGCTGGAAATTGAAGATTTGTCTTAATCTAAGGTATTACTTATTTTTAGCCATTGGGTGAAGGGGCTTTGTTATATTTTGTCCTAACTGCTCTGGTTAGGACAAAAGTAGACCCACTTGCGTTTCTTGTGTTGAACTACTTGGGAATTACTTGGTAACTTAGTCACCATTTATAATAGTATTCTCTTTGCAAATTTGTTCTGTGTTCCTAATGAGATGTTTTAGAATGCAACTTTGTAAGTAGGGCACAAACAGCTTAAAAGTGGGGGGGGGGGGGGTAAAATTTGGGATCTCCTGGAGGGCCTCCAAAGGACAGACTGTTTAGAATGTTTGCTGATTTGATTAATGGATCTATTTGAGCTGATACGTCCGTTATTCATAGTCTCTATTATTTTCTTTCCAAAGAAAAGGTCAAAATTTGAGGAATAATCATCTGTACTCTTACTGGTATATAGAATGTTTCCAGTCAAATGTACTTCTAAATTGGTGGTGTTGTCTTGTGTCCTTGGGCAAATTCTGTACCTGTTTTGCCTGAGGAAATGTCTCCCTACATTATAATGGAAATACTGGAAACTTTTCTGTTTTAGACGAATGTAAAATTACTCTGACTCTATCATTTTAAACAAAGATTAATTGCATACACATACATACAGTCATGCTATTATTGAGAGATTGTAAGTATGACCTTTTAAATATTCAGAAATTGATTTTCCCAGCAGGTATTGCTTTCTTGGTGATACATGTTTATAATGAGAAATACTTCAAGGAGCTAACCTTATTAAACAGATTACATGGAATTGAAAAATTCCCTTCTCTGTGTGGAAGATGTAGAAGTTCTTACCTCATGCTTCATTTTTATACATCTAATTTTTGGAAACAAAGAATATGGAACAGCCAATTAGAATTATAGGGACCTTGTTGAGCAGTAGGTTTGCTTTAAGTGCTATAATCATATACCTAAGAATGAGGTGTAAAGATGAATTTGGCAAAATTTCTGTGATTATTTACATTTATTAATCTTTCTCCTCTTCTTCATGCCATTCCTCTTTTAAGTGAATTAGCCTTTTGATAATGATACATACACATGCAGTGGTAGGAAGTAATACAGAGAGATCCCTTATACCCATCCCCCAGTTTCCCCTAGTGATAACATCTTGCATAACTCTAGTACAATATCTCAGCCAGGACATTAGCATTCATCCAGTCAAGATACAGAACGTTGCCATCACCACAAGGTTCTTTTATGACCCTTTATGGCCTGATGATTCTCTTCCCATTCATGCCTGCCATGCCATACCCTTCAGGCAGCCACCAATTTCTTCTATAATTTCTATGTAGAACTTCTTCTGTAAAATCTGTATTTTACAGAAAAACTTCTGTGATTTCAAGAAGTATAATGTAAATGGAATCATACAGGATGTAACGTTCTGGGATTGACTTTTTTTCCCACTTGCCATAATTCTCTGGATATCCGTTCTGGTTTAACAACCAGAATTGGTTGTTATAATTAATACCTAATGAGGTATTAATAGTCCATTCCTTTTTATTGCTATATAGTATTCCATGGTATGTATATAAAACAGATTGCTTAAGCATTTAGCTTTTGGAAGATATCTGCATTGCTTTCAGTTTTTGTCTGTTATAGCTGAAGTTGTCATAGACATTTGTGTATAGGTTTTTACATCAGCATAAATATTTATTTCTCTAGAATAAATACTCATAAGTGAAGTTGCTGGGTGGTAGGATAGTTATAGATTTAGTGTTTTATTTTTTAAGGACTTTATTTTTTATTTTTTTAATGTTTATTCTTGAGAGAGAGAGAGACAGAGCATAAGCAGGGGAGAAGCAGAGAGAGAGGGAGAGACAGAATTCAAAGCAGGCTCCAGGCTCCGTGCTGTCAGCACAGAGCCCATCACGGGGCTGGAACCCAGGAACCATGGGGATAATGACCTGAGCCAAAGTTGGACGCTGAACCGACTGAGCCATCCAGGTGTCCCAATTTAGTTTTTTTCTAGCTTTTTTTTTTTAAGTTATTTATTTTGGGAGAGGGAGAGAGAGAGCTCAGGCATGCATGCATGAGCAGGGGAAGGGCAGAGAGAGGCAGAGAGAATCCCAAGCAGACCAGCATGGAGCCTGACATGGGGCTTGATCTTACAAACTGAGATCACGACCTGAGCCAAAAGCAAGAGTCGCTTAGCCAACTGAGCTGCCCAGGCACTCCTGTATATTTAGTTTTGTAAGAATCTCTCAAACCATTTCCCAGAGTAGTTAAATCATTTCGTATTCTCATCAGCAATGTATGAGGGATCCACGTTCTCTGCATCCTTGCCAGCATTTGGAGTTGTCACCATTTTTTATTGTAATTGTTCTGATAGGTATGCAGTGATACCTCATTGTGGCTTTTATTTGCATTTCTTGGATAACTAATGATGTCGAACAGTTTTTCTTGTATTTATTTGCCATCTGTAGATCCTCTTCAGTGAAATGTCTCTATGCCTTTTGCACATTTTCTAATTGGATTACTTCTTTTTAAAAAAAAAAAAACTATTAAGTTTTGAGAGTTATTTGTGTATTTTAGATACTAATCCTTTCAAGTACATGGTTTGCAGATGCTGTCTTCCAGTCTGTGCTTTGACTTCTCATCCTCTTAATTAGGATCCTTTGGAGAGCAAAAATTTTTCATTTTGTTGAAGACCAATTAATCAGTTTTTCTTATAATGGATTTTGCTTTTGGTGTCATGTCTCAACTGTTTCCCTTACCCTAGACCATTTAAGCACTCGTGGCTTAGTTTTGTTTTTATTTCCCTAAAAATTTGTGGTTTTGAATTTTTTATTTATGCCCATGGACATTTTTGAATTAATTTGTGTATAAGATACATGAGTTGGTTGAGGTTAACTTTTTTGCCTGTGGTTCTTGAGATTCTTAGGTCATTGATGTGAGATTTTTCTTCTTTTCAAATGTAAGTATTTGGTAGTTTTTTTTAATTTTATTTTTTAATGTTTACTTATTTTGAGAAAGGACAGAGTGCACGTGGGGGAGGGGCAGAGAGAGAGGGAGATACAGAATCTGAAGCAGGTTCCAGGCTCTGAGCTGTCAGCACAGAGCCCAACGCAGGGCTTGAACTCACGAGCTGTGAGATCATGACCTGAGCTGAAGGCAGGTGCTCAATTGACTGAGCCACCTAGGCGTCTGGAAGTATTTGGTACTTTTAAATTTTCTTCTCAGCATTGCCTTAGCTATATCCCACAAATTTTGATATTTTATGTTTTTTATTTTTAAGTTGTTCACTGTGTATTTTGATTTTTCTTGAGACTCATGGATTATTTAAAATTATGTTGTTGAGTTTCCAGATTTTCCTCTTTCTGTTACTGATTTCTAGTTTAGTGCCATTGTGGTGAGAAAACACATTCTGTATGATTTCAGCTCTTTTTATTTGTTAAGGCATATGTTTTATGGCCCGGAATATGGTCTGTCTTGGTGTATGTTTTGTAGGTGTTTGCAAAGAATGTTTATTCTGCTGTTGTTGAGTGAAGCGTTCTATAAATATCAATTAGATTCTTTTGGTTGATGTTGAATTCATATATAGTCTGGCTGATGTTCTGTCCAGCTACTCTATCAGTTGTTGAGAAACAAGTGTTGAAGTCTAACTATACGTGTGGATTTATCTAGTTCTTTTAGTTCCATCCATTTTTACTTGACATATATTGCAGTTCTAAGACCTTTAGTATTGTTTTCATACTTTTATTGTTATTTAATGTCCTCCTCTGTCTCAGATAATTTTATAGCCTTCCCTGCTTTGTTTTGATCAATGTTTGCATGATATATCTTTTTCCATCATTTAACTTTCAAACTGCCTATGTCATTATATTACAAGTGTTTTTCTCTAGTCTGCATGTACTTGTCTCATTTTAAAAAAGGGAGATGTAATTGGCTTATAACATTATATCTGTTTCAGGGGTATGTGATGCAGTATTTGTGTGCATTGTGAAGTAATCACTATAGTAACTCTACTTAACATCCATCACCATGCACAGTGATTGTGTGTGTGTGTGTGTGTGTGTGTGTGTGTGTGTGTGATGAGAACTTTTAAGATTTACTCTCTCAGCAACTTTCAAACACATGACACAGTAGTATTGACGACAGTCACCATTCTGTACCTTATACCTCCAGCAAATATATATATATATATATATATATATATATATATATATATATTTGTTTTTGTTACATTTGCTTTTGATGTCAGATCCAAAAAGTCATCACCAAGAGTGATGCCAAGGAGCTTACCATCCATGTTTTTTTCTAGGAGTTTTAGGTTCCAGTCTCTAATTTATTTTGAGTTAGTTTTTGTGTATGGAACAAGATCGTGGTCCAGTTTCATTCTTTTGAATGTGGCTGTTCAGTTTTCCCAACACCATTTATTGAAGAGATTGTCCTTTCCCCATTGGTATTTTTGGCTTCTTTGTTGTAGATTAATTGACCACACATGTGTGGGCTTATTTCTGGGCTTTCTGTTGTGTTCCACTGATGTATGTATGTGTTTGTTTCTATGCCAGTGTCATGTTTTTTATTTCTACAGCTTTGTACTGTAGTTTGAAATCAGGAAGCATGATGCCTGCAGCTTTGTTCTATCTCAAGATAGTTTTGGCTATTAGGGATCTTTTGTAGTGCCATACAAATTTTAGGATTGTTTGCTCTATTTCTGTGAAGAATACCATTGGCATTCTGATAGGAAATGCACGGAATTTGTAGATTGCTTTGGGTAGTATGGACATTTTAGCAATACTGATTCTTCCAATCTATGAGCATGGGATATTTTTCCATATATTTGTGTCTTCATTTGCTTTCATTAGTCTCTTGTGACTTTCAGTGTACAGGTCTTTCACCTCCTTGGTTAAATTTATTCCTAGGTATTTTATTCTTTTGACACAATTGTAAATGGGATTGTCTTCTTAACTTCTTTCTGATAGTTTATTATTAGTGTAGAAAAATGTAGTAAATATGTTGATTTTTGTATCACACAGCTTTACTGACCTCATTTATTAAAATTTCAAGAGTTATTTGGTGGCTTCATTAGGATTTTGTATATATAAAATCTTGTCATATTGAGGAGGGCACCTTTTGGGATGAGCACTGGAAACCAATTTGACAATGCATTTCATATATTGAAAATAAATAAATAAATAAATGAACATTAAAAAATAAAAAAAATAAAATCTTGTCATCAGAGTGACACATTTACATGTTTCTGTTGGATTTGGATGCCTTTTATTTATTTATTTATTTTTCTTGCTGAATTGCTTTGGCTAAGGCTTTGAATATTTTGTTGAAGAAAAGTGGGAAGAGTGGCCATTCTTGTCTTGTTCTTGATCTTAGAGGAAAAACATTAAACTTTTCACCATTTAGTATGATGCTAGCTGTGGGCTTGTCATATCTGTCCTTTATTATGTTGAGGTATGTTCCCTCTGTACCCAGTCCTTGGGGAGTTTTTTTTTTTGCTTCTTTTTTTTTTTTTTTTTTAAATCATAAATGGATGCTTAATTTTGTCAAATGCTTTTTCTGCATCTGTTGAAATGATCATATGATTTTTATCTTTCATTTTGTTAATGCAGTGTAGCACATTGATTCATTTGTGGGTATTGAACTATCCTTGCATCCCTGGAAAAATCCCACTTGATCATGGCATATGGTTCTTTTAATGTATGGCTGAATTTGGTTTGCTAATACTTTGTTGAGGACTTTTGCACCAATGTTTATCAAGATATTGGCCTGATTTTTTTTTTTTTTTCTTGTGGCACCCTTGTCTGGTTTTCATGGTGATAATGCTGGCCTTATAAAATGAGTTTCGAAGTGTTCTCTCATCTTTTATTTTTGGAAGACTTAGAGAAGGATTGATATTAATTCTTCTTTAAATATTTGGTAGATTTCACCAGTGAACCCATCTGGTCCTGGACTTTTGTTTGTTTGGAATTTTTTTTTTTTTTTAACGTTTTTATTTATTTTTGAGACAGAGAGAGACAGAGCATGAATGGGGGAGGGGCAGAGAGAGAGGGAGACACAGAATCGGAAGCAGGCTCCAGGCTCTGAGCCATCAGCCCAGAGCCCGATGCGGGGCTCGAACTCACGGACCGTGAGATCGTGACCTGAGCTGAAGTCGGACGCTTAACCGACTGAGCCACCCAGGCGCCCCTGTTTGGAATTTTTTGATTAGTGATTCAGTCTCCTTATGAGGAATTGGTCTATTAAAAAAAAATCGAATTGGTGTGTTCAGATTTTCTCTGTTTTTTTTTTTTTTTTTTTTTTTTTTTTTTTTTTTTTTTTTTAATGTCTAATTCAGTCTTGGTAGGTTGTGTGTTCCTAGGGATTTATACATTTCTTGTAGGTTACAATATGTTGACATTTAATTTGTTCATAGTATTCTTTTATGGTCTTTTGCATTTCTGTGGTATCAGTTGTAATGTTTCTCTTTAATTTCTGATATTATTTATTTGATTCTTACCCCCAGCCCTTTTTTGGTGAGTCTTGCTAAAGGTTTGTCAATTTTGGTTTATCTTTAAAAAAAAAAATCTAGCTCTTAGGGGGTGCCTGGGTAGGTCAGTAAGTTAAGGGTCTGACTTCTGCTCAGGTCATGATCTCATGGTCCACGGTTCGAGTCCCATGTCAGGCTGTGTGCTGACATTCAGTGCCTGGAACCTGCTTCAGATTCTGTATCTCCCTCTCTCTCTGCCCCTCCCCGGCTTTTGCCACTCTCTCTTTCTCTCAAAAATGAGTAAACATTAAAAAAAAATAATAATAAAAGACAAGAAATTGTAAAAAAAAATAACTAGCTCTTAGTTTGATCTTTCTTTTTAATGTTTTATTTTATTTTGAGAGAGCACAAGCAGGGGAAGGGCAAAGAGAGAGGGATAGAGATCTGAAGCAGGCTCTGTGCTGACAGCAGTGAGCCTGATGTGGGGCTTTAACTCTCGAACTGTTAGGTTATGACCCAAGCTGAAGTTCGACACTAAACCAACTGAGTCACCCAGGTGCCCCTGATTGATCTTTTTTTAAGTTGTCTTTTTAGTTTCTATCTCATTTATTTATTATTTAAAAAAAAATTTTTTTTTAATGCTTATTTGTTATTTAGAGACAGAGAGACAGAACGTGAGCAGGGGAGGGGCAGAGAGAGAGGGAGACACAGAATGGGAAGCAGGCTCCAGGCTCTGAGCTGTCAGCACAGAGCCCGACGCAGGGCTCGAACTCACAAACTGTGAGATCATGACCTGAGCCGAAGTCGGTTGCTTAACCGACTGAGCCACCCCAGGTGCCCCTCATTTACTTCTAATATTCATTTTTTCCATCTTTTTACTTTGAGTTTTGTTTATTCTTTTTCTAGTGTAAAGTTCTTTGAGGTAAGTTTTGTTCATTCTTTTTCTAGTGTAAAGTTCTTTGAGGTGTAAAGGTAGGTTGTTTATTTGAGATCTTTTTTGTTTCTTGATGTAAGTAAGCATTTGATACGAACTTTTCTTTTCAGACTGGTTTTGTGGCATCCCATAAATTTTGTTATGTTGTATTTTCAATTTGTCTCAAAGTAGTTTTTTTATTTCTCTTTGATTTCTTCTTTGACCCATGTGTGCTAACATTGTATTATGTTTTGATTCTGTAAAGTCTATGTGCTTTTGTTCCTTATAGAGCCCTTAGAGAGTTGTTCTTTGTATTTTGTTGAGAGTTTGTAGGTGTTGTTCATGGAAAGATTGTTTTTATTTTCTTTTTTTTAGATGCACAGCCCTTGATACCAGAAGTCACTGTTTCTTAAATTGGGAGCTTCATAGAATTAATCAGATTTAGAGAGGAAAAAAAAAATCATTGAAGTCAGAAGTGGTTAAGAAAAAATTTGTAGAGCAGGCATTTAGCTAAGCTTTACAAATAGGTTTATGTTCTTAAATTAAGCATTGAGTCAACTTCCTAATTTTTGTATTTTCATTAGAGTAAATAGAGGTATATAGTTTCTGTAATGAGCCATACATAAATGAAATTTCTGCTTATGGTATTTTCTAGTTATAAAATAAATGGTGGATTGTAGCAACAGAATATAGATAGTGTTTTCTATTTTAGCAGTTACAGCTCTAATTGTATGTATTTTCATGATTTATTATGATAAATAATAAAATGTTTCATGAATACCTATGCACATAGTTCCTGAAACTCATTCAGGGTTTCTGAGCAGTATTTTCCTAGCTATAGATAGCCTGAAATATTAGGGTTTATTGGGTAATGAAATCAATTTAGAGGGTTTTCAAATAGCATTTTCAAAATGAAACGTAATAAAGCTTATTAAAGAACTCGGCTCTGGGTAAAAATTGTTCTGTGTAACTTTAGTATATCGGTTTGCACCGTAAAAGTATTTCTTACTGTGTTGTATGGTTCAAACAGTGGCTTCTGTTTTAGAGTGCCCCAGTAGTTAAAATCTGGTATAAAACTTTACCTTTTCTTTTTTGCCACTTAAAAGGGTTAACATAATCACAATTTTGGCTGAGTTTTGTGTGTGTTTGGAATGGTGGTTTAAAAAGCAATTATGAGATTTAAGTTTATCTTGAGGTTGTTAAATTAAAATTAGAGAATAAAGTCGTTTTATACACACACACACGTGTGTGTATTTGTTTTTGAAGTTATTATACTTTGGACTGACATCTTAGTAACATTGTCAGGTAAGAAGTAATGTTAGTGAGATGTGTAAGAACTACCATTTAAACAGTTTAGCTTGTGTTGAAAAACATTAAAAGTATCAGTGGCTTGGGGTGCCTGGGTGACTCAGTCCGTCCATTAAGCATCCAACTCTTGGTCTGAGCTCAGGTCTTGATCTCAGTGTTGTGAGTTCAAGCCCCGTGTTGGGTTCTGTGCTAGATGTGAAGCCTACTTAAAAAAAAAAAAAAAAAGAAAGAAAGAAATCAGTGGCTTATTTTTCTTGTGTTTTATGTTATTTTGATGATGCTTAAATTTAGGATGTTGAGGGGGCCTGGGTGGCCCAGTCACTGGAGTGTCCGACTTCGGCTCAGATCACCATCTCACGGAATGTGAATATGAGCCCACATCTGACTTGCTGCTGTCAGTGCAGAGCCTGCTTGGGATCCTTGGTCCCCCTCTCACTCTACCTCTCTCTCACTAGTGCTCTCTCTCTCTCAAAAATAAGTAAAACATTAAAAAAAAAATCTAGGATGTTGATTAAGGCCTAAGGACCCTCGGATGTAAATCTGAGCATAAAATTAAAAAACAAATGTTAAAATATTTCCTGGTATTTTAATATACAGATTCTGCTGTACACAAGGCAGAGTTTTATTTTAAATAGAAGCAAATGTAGTTGAGCTCATGTAAGTCAAAATCCTTCACTAGATTTTCTTGTTTTATATGTAATTAAAATATTGATGACTGTTGTATTTGTTTCTTAGTTATGAGTCTCAAAGGAATAATTCAGTACAATACTATATGATTTTCACCTACGCAAAGGGATTTTACTTTTTCTTATTTATATTACTGCTGCCTATTAGAGACATGGCAAATAATATAATAATATGTTGTAAGCAGTGTAAGGAATTGCTTCTTTCTTGGCTTTTCTTTGTTTTTTTAGGACATTTATGTTTCTGAAGTGTATGTTTCACTTATTTTTCATGATGTTCCTTCATTTTATTTTTCTTTTGTTTCTTCATAATCAAATTGAGGTTATGATTTTTTTTTTTTTTTTTTTTTTTTTTTTTTTTTTTGTCTAGAAAGCTACATAAATAATGTGGTCTTTGCAGGGTTTTGCACCTAGGGCTACATGATGATTTTTTTTTGCCACTTTTTGATGATGTTAATTTTGTTCTTTGGTTAAGATCTTTGTTTTCTTCACTGCACAATTGCTTGCTTTCTTCTGTAGCTAACCAGCAGTTGTGGGTGGAAACTTTGTGACTTTGCATTCCAAATTAAACTTTCCCCTCCTAGATTTAGTATCCATTGATGATTCTTAGTTGAATCAATTTCTTATAACTTGTGATTTTGATTTTTATGTAATTTGAAACTTAGTGAAAAGAAGAATTGAAATAATAACATAAGGACGTTTATATACTCTTTGCTACAGTTCACCAGTTATTTACATTATATATATTTAATTTGTAAAAAGGGTGTAATAAGAGTCCTTATCTCAAGTAGTATTGATTTTCATTGCCTCTGAGTTTCACTGAAAAGTGTGTTTTCTTGTTACTATTCTGTGTAATTGTAAAGTATTCTTTTATAATTCTCCTTATTCTTTCTATATTCCCTCTCCATTTTAAGGCTTCTGAATACTGGTCATTTTCTACGAAATTTTACGTGTAGTTGTGTGATGTGCATATACATAATGTGAACTTAGCAATTCTTTGTACTTTTTAAATTACTCTTTAACGTGGGTGTGGGACAAATATTTTCACATCACAAAGTTCTGTAGATAAGGTTCAGGAATTTAAGAAAGGCAACCTATCAACTCTTTTAGTCATGACTCTTAAACATTACCTTTCCTAGCAAAGGGCACCTGGATGGCTCTGTTGGTTAAGCATTCATTTAGCTCAGATCATGATCCCGGGGTCATGGTATTGAGCCCCACATTGGGCTTCATGCTGAGCATAGAGCCCACTTAAGATTCTCTCTCTCCCTCTGCCTCTCTCCCTCGCTAGTGCTCTCTCTTTCTCCCTCTTAAAAAAAATTACCTTCCCTTGGGAGTATTCTTTGACTCATTTCAATTCAATTCAACAGATAGATATAGAGTGCCTACAGTATTTAAAAGATAGTGTAGAAGAAACCAGGTAATTGAAATGCCTTATATTTACAATGTTTTGCAGTTTTCAAAACACCTTTGAATATGCATTTTCTTTAAAAAAAATTTTTTTTTAACGTTTTATTTATTTTTGAGAGAGGGAGAGAAAGAGTGAGTGAGTGAGCAAGCAGGGGAGGGGCAGAGAGAGAGGGAGGCAGAGAATCCCAAGCAGGCTCCAGGCTCTGAGCTGTCAGCACAGAGCCCGACCTGGGGCTAGAACTCACAAACTGTGAGATCATGACCTGAGCCAAAGTTGGATGCTTAACTGACTGAGCCACCCTCTGAGTATGCATTTTCTTAATTGTCATTACCATAACTCAGCAAAGTAGATAGTTCAGATAGATTTATTCTCATTGTATATGAAGAAACTGAAGTCTTGAAAGATTGTGACTTAACCAGGGTCCCATAGCTAGGGAGTGACAGCTTAAGCATGAACCAAAGCATAAGCTCAGTGCTCTTTTAAATTCTCCTTCACCACCTGTATATAGTGACTGTATATTTATAGTGACTATAAATTAACATATTAATTTATTATGCAAATTTACTGACCACAACAGAGGTATTTTTTAATTTTTTCACTTAATATTTATCTTAAGTGCTTCAAGGGCAGGGATAGGATCAGTAAAATAAGATCAAGACAGTGTCTTGTAAGTTAATATGAGTACCTTCCAGATACTTTCAACTAAGACAGTGATGTGTAATCAGCTCAATTGGTTAAGCATTTGACTCTTGGTTTCAACTGAGGTCATGATTTCACACTTGGTGAGTTGGAGTCCTGGGTCAGGCTCTGTGCTGACAATGTGGAGCCTTCTTGGGATTCTCTGTCTCTTTCTCTCCCTGCCCCTCTCTTGCCTGTGCGCTCTCACTCTCTCAAAACAAATAAGTAAACATTTAAAAAAAAAGATAGTGATGTGTATCAGAATGCTTGGATATATGAGAGTGGTTATGACATGCTTTTTCTTGTTTTGTTGGTGGGTCTGTTGAATGTGACTATTAAAAATAGTGGTGGGCAGGTAAAGGAAACAAAAGCAAAAGTGAACTATCAGAACTTCATCAAAATAAAAAGCTCCCCTCTGGGACACAGCAAAGGCGGTCATAAGAGGAAAATATATAGCAATCGAGGCCTTCCTAAAGAAGGAAGAAAGGTCTCAGACACACAAGCTAACCGTACACCTTATAGAGCTGGAAAAAGAACAGAAAAGAAAACCCCAAACCAGCAGGAGACAGGAGATAATAAAGATTAGAGCAGAAATCAATGCTATCGAAACCAAAAAAACAGCAGAACAAATCAATGAAACCAGAAGCTGGTTCTTGAAAGAATTAACAAAATTGATAAACCACTAGCCAGTCTGATCAAAAAGAAAAAGGAAAGGACCCAACTAAATAAAATCAAGAATGAAAGAGGAGAGATCACAACCAACACAGCTGAAATAAAAACTGCCAGAGTCCAGCTCCAGCAGGTCCAGGGGTTCCCAAAAGATGGACAGCATCGGTGAAAATAAAACCAAACTAAAATAAAAAACTAAAACTAAAATAAAAATGGACACAGACAACAACAGTGTGTTGAACTGGCCGATTTATTGTAGCAAATGTGGCATTATATTTGTTAGTGATTTTTTTGTAGTATATGTCATCTATGGTTTTCTAACATTACCTAATCTTGAAAATGTTCCTATGTGTAATCAACCTTTAAGAAATAACATGGCGATTTTCTTGTAATGTTCCCTCATACCCTTTGACTATTGATTAATTTCCTACATTATTTCATTATGCATCTGTGTTTATCTATAATCTATAAAGCATTTGCTTTGCTGTTCTCATGAAAGGCCCCTTATCTCTTAACACCTCAAGTCCCAGGTGCCAGGAAGGGGCCGAAAGGACCTTAGAAACCCATGCCTCACACATTCTCAGAAAGACAATGCACCTAGGAATTAATGAACCATTCTGTACCTTAACCGACTAGGTTCAGTCATCATCTGGAATGCCTTTTGGGGGCCGGGTAGGCCTAGGGGTTGAAGTCACCTGTGCTCATAGATACACTCCTTAGTTGCCGGAGTGGGGCTCTCAAATCCATATGTCTCTCCTTTGTCGGCCTCCTTAGCTGGCAAGTGTATGAGGCTATCCTTCCTGTAAGTAGAGGAGTCTCCATAGGGGATGGCAAGGGCTAGATGTAAGGCTGCAGTTTCTTGCGGAACCTTATTTTCTTTCCTAATGGTTCTTTTCCCAGGGGGCCTGTCGAGGGCAATTCCCCAATCGACTGAGACAATACCCTAGGTAGTCTTACGGCCAAATTACCTAAAAGCGGGAGTCCAAGAAGCTTCACTTTCAGTGGGTCGCCTTGCAGTCACCAATCCGTCCGCAGCCCGGGCCTTGCCATCAGGCTGGGATAGCTCGGCTTCCAGCAAAAAACAATAATAAGAGAATATTATGAGCGATTATATGCCAATAAAATGGGCAATCTGGAAGAAATGGAAAAATTCCTAGAAGCATATACACTACTGAAACTGAAACAGGAAGAAATAGAAAATTTGAACAGACCCATAACCAGTAAAGAAATTGAATTAGTAATCAAAAATCTCCCAAAAAACAAGACTCCAGGGCCAGATGGCTTTCCAGGGGAATTCTACCAGACATTTATGGAAGAGTTAACACCTATTCTCTTGAAGCTGTTCCAAAAAATAGAAATGGAAGGAAAACTTCCAAACTCTTTCTATGAGGCCAGCATTACGTTGATTCCAAAACCAGACAGAGACCCTACTAAAAAGGAGAACTATAGACCAATTTCCTTGATGAACATGGATGCAGAACTCCTCAACAAGATATTAGCCAACCAGATCCTACAATACATTAAAAAAATTATTCACCATGACCAAGTGGTATTTATACCTGGGATGCAGGGTTGGTTCAGTATCTGCAAAACAACTTGATTCATCGCATCAATAAAAGAAAGGACAAGAACCATATGATCCTCTCAATAGATGCAGAGAAAGCACTTGACAAAATACAGCATCTTTCTTGATAAAAACCTTCAAGAAAGTAGAGATAGAAGGAGCATACCTCAAGATAATAAAAGCCATATATGAATGACCCAATGCTAATATCATCCTCAATGGGGAAAAACTGAGAGCTTTCCCCCTAAGGTCAGGAACAAGACAGGGATGTCCACTCTTGCCACTGTTATTCAACCTAGTATTGGAAGTCTTAGCCTCTGCAATCAGTCAACACAAAGAAATAAAAGGCATCCAAGTCGTCCAGGAGGAGGTCAAACTTTCACTCTTCGCAGATGACATGATACTCTATATGGAAAACCTAAAAGATTCCATCAGAAAACTGCTAGAACTGATTCATGAATTCAGCAAAGTTGCAAGATATAAAATCAATGCACAGAAATCGGTTGCATTCCTATTCACTAACAATGAAGCAACAGAAAGAGAAGGAATCAATCCCATTTACAATTGCACCAAAAACCATACAATACCTAGGAATAAATCTAACTAAAGAGGTTAAAAATTTATACACTGAAAACTATGGAAAGCTTATGAAAGAAATTGAAGAAGACACAAAAAAATGGTAAAAGATTCCATGCTCTCAGATAGAAGTGAAAAATATTGTTAAAATATTGATACTACTCAAGGCAATCTACATATTCAATGCAATCTCTATCAAAATAACACCAACGTTCTTCACAGAGCTAGAACAAATAATCCGAAAATTTGTATGGAACCAGAAAAGACCCTGAATAGCCAAAGCAATCTTGAAAAAGAAAACCAAAGCAGGAGGCATCACAATCTCGGACTTCAAGCTATACTACAAAGCTGTAATCAGCAAGACAGTATGGTACTGGCACAACAACAAACACTCAGATCAATGGAACAGAATAGAGAACCCAGAAACGGACCCACAAACGTATGGGCAACTAATCTTTGACAAAGCAAGAAAGAATATCCAATGGAATAAAGACAGTCACTTCAGCAAGTGGTGCTGGGAAAACTGGACAGCAACATGCAGAAGAATGAACCTGGACCACTTTCTTACCCCATACACAAAACTAAACTCAAAATGGATGAAAGTCCTCAAAGTAAGCCATAAAAGGAAGCCATAAAAATCCTTGAGGAGAAAGCAGTCAAAAACCTCTTTGATCTTGGCCGCAGCAACTTCTTACTCAACATGTCTCCAGAGGGAAGGAAACAAAAGCAAAAATGAACTACTGGGACCTCATCAAAATAAAAAGCTTCTGCACAGCGAAGGAAACAGTTAGCAAAACTAAAAGGCAACCAACAGAATAGGAGAAGATATTTGCAAATGGCACATCAGATAAAGAGTATCCAAAATCTGTAAAGAACTTTTCTTTTTTTTTTAAAAGTTTTTTTTTTTTAATGTTTATTTTTGAGACAGAGCCAGCATGAATGGGGGAGGGGCAGAGAGAGAGGGAGACACAGGATCGGAAGCAGGCTCCAGGCTCTGAGCCATCAGCCCAGAGCCCGACGCGGGGCTCGAACTCACGAACCGTGAGATCGTGACCTGAGCTGAAGTCGGACACTCAACCGACTGAGCCACCCAGGCGCCCCTATAAAGAACTTTTCAAACTCAACACCCAAAAAGCAAATAATCCAGTGTAGAAATGGGCAAAAGGCATGAATAGACACTTCTCCAAAGAAGACATCCAGATGGCCAACCGACACATAAAAAATGCTCCACATCACTCATCATCAGGGAAATACAAATCAAAACCACAATGAGATACCACCTTACTCCTGTCAGAATGGCTAAAACTAACAACTCAGGCAACAACAGATGTTGGCGAGGATGCGGAGAAAGAGGATCTCTTTTGCATTGTTGGTGGGAATGCAAGCTGGTGCAGCCACTCTGGAAAACAGTATGGAGGTTCCTCAAAAAAATTAAAAACAGAACTACCCTACGACCCAGCAATTTCATTACTAGGTATTTATCCAAGGGATACAGGTGTGCTGTTTCGAAGGGACACATGCACCCCAATGTTTATAGCAGCACTAGCCACAATAGCCCAAAGTAGGGAGCCTAAATATCTATTGACTAATGAATAGATAAAGAAGATGTGGTATATATTACACGATGAAATATTACCCAGCCATCAAAAAGAGTGAAATCTTTCCATTTGCCACAATATGGATGGAGCTAGAGTATTAAGCTAAGTGAAGTAAATAGAGAAAGACAAATATCATAGGATTTCACTCATGTAATTTAAGAAACAAAACAGATGAACATATGGGAGGTGGGGGAAAAGAGGCAAACAAACCGCAAGAGGCTTTTAATGATGGAGAACAAATTGGGGGGTATTGATGGAGGGAGGAGAGTGGGGATGGGTTAGATGGGTGATGGGTCTTCAGGAGGGTACTTGTGATGAGCACTGAGTGTTGTGTTGTATTTAAGTGATGAATTACTGAATTCTGCTCCTGAAACCAAATGCCCTGTGTGCAAAACCAAACTAACTGGAATCTAAATAAAAATTTGAAAAAAAAATTGTGGTGGGCTGGTATTAGAGACTACACTTACTAAGGTCACTGTTCAAGATCAGTATGTTAAAGATCCTTAACACACACCATTACACTGATTTTTTTATTTAGGTGTTGTGGATTATGTCCGTGTGACATCTTCCCTCTTTTTACCCATAACCTCTCAAAGGTTCAGTGCCAGAAAGAACAGAAATACATCTTTATTTTCTCATCGCATCCTCTCTTGAATAGATAATACTTCCATTGCTCTCTTTCCAATTTGGCTTCGAGTCACTGCTGTGATTCTGCTGTTGAACAGTCTTTTAAGTCAGAAGTTAGTATTCTGGTTAAGTAAAAAAAAAAAAAAAAAAAAAAAATTGTGAGACTGCCCATCTTACCAGTGTAGCTAAGGTAGTTTTTACTAAATCAGTTATTAGGGCCATGTTGTGAGAGGCATGTGACAATTGCATTTCACACATCTTTCCTAAATAGTGTTTCTCGAATTTATTGGAAATTTAATACTCCTGGTACTGAGGTTCTGAGGTTAGCGAAACCAATCATGTCTCAAGTTCAGTAAAACCACATTTGTGCTATTTAATATTTTAAAAGAAAACTTAAACAGTTTTAGTCTGTCTTTACTATTTTTGCCTTACCTGATTGAATTTTGCTCTTGTGTTAATTAATAAGTTCATAGGAAATGTTCTAATTAGTTTCTGTCATAACTGGGAACCATAATAAGTTAGAGTACTTTGGAAAGCATGATAACACCTGCTCACTAGTAAATATCAATTCTTGGTCTGGCTCTTTTCCAGTCTCGCTAACTGTGTCTAAATGTGTGAACCTCTTACCATCTGCGTGCTTCAATTTTCCTCTAAATTAAAAAAAAAAAAAAAGTCTTACCTGTATTCTATGCAGTTCAGAGTTTTGAAAGACAACGAGAGGTCATTAAAGTGTAAAATCCCTAACTGTTGAGAAAACCATTGGCTTTAAAATATACTGTTGTGAAATAGTAATATGCTATTTAAAGACCATGGACTCTTTTACTGTACTTTGTTGCTTAGTCTAAGACCTCTATTTTCAAAATGCAGTGTATTTGAAGACGAGTTTTACTGTTGAATTTGACAGGCCTGGCACAAGGCCAATCTCATGAGCCCAAAGGGAGAGTTTGCAGAAAACGCAGGTTGAAGGAGCCATAGAATTGACTTTCCATGAAGTCTAGGCTTATCCATGTTCATTCCTACGGGTGGGAGATTTGCTGAAAGTTGACTGTTTTCTTCCTTCCATACCATCTGATTCCAATCTGTACTTGTCTTTTATAGCTAGAGACGGTCGGATGGCAGCTTAACCTTCAGATGGCTCACTCTGCCCAAGCGAAACTAAAATCTCCTCAAGCCGTGTTACAGCTGGGAGTGAGTGGTGAAGATTCAAAGGTAAGAAATGGTACCTCAGTGAAATGCTGCATTTTGTTTACCAGGTAGGTCTTGTAGTTTATTGTGAGCAGAGTCTCTGCCCCCTGGATTGAAATTTTAAACACAATTAAATTAAAATTCAACAAGGATTAACAAATGGCTAGATCTTTGTGACAGGTTTTGAGAATCAGAGTTACTTATCCCTTTGTTATTCATTTGAAGAAATGTCTTGCACGAGCATTTCATAACCTCTTCTTTTAAATTCTGCAGTGGGAAAACTTGGTAACAGCCATATAAAATTAAGATTTTAATGATTTAGATATTTGTGGATATTTGTAGGTGTTTTGTGTTTTAAGATGCTTACATATGGTAGAAGGAATTTTGTTGTCTAGCCAATGCCTGCATTACCAAGATGATGTGAATTGTGTTTGTGTGTGTGTAACATTAGCGTGCATGAGTTTAAATCCCAGCTGTTGCAAAATGGAATTTTGGATTCGTTTATACTGCGCGATGATTTCTTTTTTAGCGTTAATTTCAGGAAGCTTGATTTGGAATTTTTTTTTTTTTTTTACTGTAGCGTATAGAGAAATATATATTTAAGATAGCAGTGAAAGATATTTGTTATCTTTTTATTGTAATCGATTATCTTTTTAAGATGGATAAAGGGGAGTGACTTTTTCCCCCTAAATAAAGGAGACTGCTTCTTTTTACACAGAGAGGTGAAAATCAGGTAGGAAGATCTGAGGAAAGAGAGGTAACTATGACTGGATGTAATCAGAGAATAATTGGAGAAATGTTATTGTTTATAATGGGCATTGAAGGATGAGAGCAGTATTACTTCTTTGTTAGAAATTTCATCATGTGTTATATATCATGCGCATTTTTATCTTCCATGGTAATGGGGACCAGTACGTAGCCCAGGTTAACAAGTCTATAAAATTTTAGGCAATTGAGTTGGGACTCACTGTATATAATTTATTAATTCATTCAGTGTTTCAAAAGTATTGCATTTCACACATTTTAAGTTGGTGAATACAGTATAAATAACAATAATTTATAAAATAATATAAGTTTAGTAGTTAAGAGTTGAAGTGACTGGTATATTATATATGCTCTACAATTTAGAAGTGGTGTAGCTTTGGGCAAGTCACTTCATCTTTATGAGTATCAGCTTCTTCATCTGTAAACCGGGGATAACATTACCTGTTGCACAGGGTTACCCAGTGTATGGAGTGCTTATTTAGTCCGATGCCTAGTGTTAGGTAAATGCTTAAAAAAAGCAGGCTGCTGCCATTTTCATCATCGTCGGCAATAAAACTTATTTTTGGCTAATGAATAAATAAATGCCTTTGTTTTAAACCAAAGCTGACAGTGAATTTATTTCCTGATGAAATTAATCATTTCCCTTTCCTTGCCCCCTTCCGCCTTGTTAGTTCTCGATCTTCTTTTTCATATCTGTGCTTACTGAGACCTCGGGAGGGGAAGGGCAGCCTGGAAAGCCTGATGTTTTCTTACAGTGAACTAGGGAAGGCATTCCTTTAGGTTTGGGATAACAGTCTGGAACTCACTAGTTCCAGTGTAGACTGGAACTATTCTGAGTGAAGATACACACGCGTACGTATGTACAGATGTACGTACACACATTCGTATGTTCTCCAAGTGTCTGTACACCTTCACTGTTGTATTTCTCTGGACTGTCATATGTTAAGTCTGAACAGGTAAATGGAATTGATAGGCTGGAAGGAAACTGTTGTGACCGTATATGGGGTGTACTTTGAGCATCATTGTGTAGGCAGTGGTGGACCTTGGGATGCCTGAGTCCTCCCGGCTCCTTTATCATGTCTTCAAAATACGTTTATGTCAGTTCTATGTTGAGACAGTAGGAATGAATGAGTAATACTTCTAGTAAAAGAGTCATGTTTTTAATCCATGTTACTCAGAAAATCTCTACAGATGTGAAATCCAGCTCACTGGGAGATAGAACCTGGAGTACATTTGTATCTCCCTGTGTGTTGCTATTTTGAAGTTTTGAACGAGCATTTGGTTATCCATGTAACTTGTAGAGCTGGAGAACCATTTGCATCGACAAACAGACGATGCAAAGAAGAGCAGCGGCCTACAAAGGAAAAGGATATTTTCTTTTTTTTTTTTTTTAAGTTTATTTATTTTGAGAGAGAGACAGAGCATGAGCAGGGGAAGGGCAGAGAGGGGGGAGACACAGAATCCCAAGCAGGCTCTGGGATCTGACCTGTCGGCACACAGCACGATGCAGGGCTCAAACCCATGAGCCGTGAGATCATGACCTGAGCCAAGATCAAGAGTCGGATGCCCAACCAGCTGAGCCACCCGAGCACCCTGATATTTTCATTTTGGTGCAGACTTAAGTGCACCTCTTTCCCTTGTATTGCCTCTCTTCCCTATGGCATTGTGTGGATTTGACCTGTTTCTCATATCTGCTAAAGAAGACACACGTAATGGAGCGTATCACAGCTGTCAGCCTGGACAGACACCTGCCATCTCCAAGTGCTGTGTGTCCCAGCTCCAAGGAGCAGTTAACCACCACACCTCTGTTCTCTCAGTGAACTGCTGTTGGGAAGATTTACTTTTTCTTCTTTTCATATTCTCCCTCTCTGTTTTTGTGATCTGGTACTCTGTTCTTTGTACTCGTGTGAGACTTTGGGAATTCTTGACAGGTGGGAATATTAGATGAAAGGAACAGGAATATGGAACATGTTTTAAAAACCATGTTTGTTAAAAGAAAGGAGAACTTTTTCTAAAAAATTTTTAAGTTTGTTTATTTGAGAGAGAGAGAGAGAGAGAAAGCAGGGGAGGGGCAGAGAGAAAATCCCAAGCAGGCTCTGTGCTGATAGTACAGAGTCTGATGTGGGGCTCGAACTCACAAACTGTGAGATCATAACCTGAGGCGAAACCAAGAGTCAGACGCTTAACCAACTGAGCCACCCAGGCGCCCAAGAAGGGAGAAGTTTTATTGAAAATGATGACAAGTTATCACTGGTTAGTGTATGATGGAAAGTATCATAGAATGCAGAGTTGCCATATTATGAAATTGGCATTTGTTTAAAAAGCAGAAAGCATGAAATAAAATTCTTTTAAGTGTGTATGTTAAAGGGTATTTTTCCTGAAAGTATTCATGTATTAAAATAATTCCGAGAGGGGTACCTGGGTGGCTCAGTCAGTTCAACATTTGACTCTTGATTTTGGCTCAGGTCATGATCTCACGGTTTGTGAGATTGAGCCCCATGTTGGGCTCTGTGCTGACAGAGTGGAGCCTGCTTGGGGTTCTCTGTCTCTTCTTTCTCTCTTCCTCCCCTGCTCTCTCTCTCAAAATAAATAAACTTAAAAAAAATTCTGAGAGGGTTAGTCAGTGAACATTATGAGAGACTCTTTTGATGGTGTTTACTTTTGAGCTGCTGAGCCGAAAACTTCCTGCAGTTCATCAAAGTGTGTGGTTTCTAAAAGTCTTTCTTCTCATTCACTTCCAACATACACATGAAAAGCGTAGCCTGCAGTGAAGTTCTAATTGCTATCATATTAGATAGCACTGTTGCATTCGTGTCCTTTCTCTTGGAACGTTCCTGTCTCAAGGCTTTCCCGTTTTGCTACTAATTTTATCATGAAAACTGGGCGATTGTAACTTCTCTTGCAGTATTTTGATTTATATATTCTAGTTGTTTGCAATTAATTGTCTTAGTGTTTATCTACTGCATTTAGCAAAGTAAGATTATTTTCCTGTTCTGAGATACATCAAAAAGAGGGTTTTTTGTTTTTTGTTTTTGGTTTATTTCATTAGAGGGCAGTAGAGCTCTGCTTACCTAACCTCTGGCACTTACAGTGTTATTTGAAATAACATTCAAAATAATTTGTGAAGTCAGTAGTTGTGGGAAATGCTAAGTGTTCACATTTCTAATCTGTATATAACAATAGAGTTCTTTTGTTTCCATCAACAAAATTAATGCCTATTAATCAGATATGTACAGAACAAATAAATGAAATCATCATGATTTCATTGTTTGTTAGTTTCTCTGTGATTATTTGCCAAAATGAAGTTTATTAAAAAGCCTTCAACACTATTGACTATTTTTGTAACATTCTGTCGCTTGTATTAATTTCTTTGTGAGAAAAGAGAACACAGTAATCCCAAGATAGTTGAATGGCTCTAGTATAACTACTTCCAGGCTAATCATAGTTGGCATTTCTTTATTTATAGAGAATAGCAATTTTATACTTAACAAATGTTGGTAATTTTGAGTATTCCAAGCACCTTAACTTTAAATATCCTAAAAACACTAAAATACTTAAATTTTGCTCTTGGTTGTGCATTATTATGTTTCCCCCAGTAACTTTGCACTTCTGAGACAATCACGTTTTGTTAGTACAGTGACTCTAAAATTTTTTGGTACATATTTTAAGAAAGAATCTTGGTGTTTCATTCGTTTCTTCTTTTGAAACAACTGGGATAAAATCGCCGTGGAAGGGAACTGTCATTTACCTTAAGGTTAAGTTGGATTATGCTCAGGTTGCACAAGGTACTTTGTGGTGGGTAATTACGATTTCAAGTGAATTTAGGACTTTAAGTACTAATTTGTTGAGTTAGAGATCTTCATTCTTATTTCCAAAATGGGTGACAAATTCTATTTAGAGTGACGAAAAAGGAGGGAAAGCCCTGTTTTAGTGCTTATTCTGTGCTAGACATGGTATCTCCTCCTTTACTTCTGGGGTGCCTGGGTGGCTCAGTCAGTGCAGCTCAGGTCATGGTCTCACGGTCCGAGTGAGTTCGAGCCCTGCGTGGGCTCTGTGCTGACAGCTCGGAGCCTGGAGCCTGCTTCAGAGTCTGTGTCTCCCTCTCTCTCTGCCTCTCTCCTGCTCACACTCTGTTTCTTTCTGTCTCTCAAAAATAAATAAACATTAAAAAAAATTTTTTTTTTTAGATAAAATACTTCTTTCACGGTTACCTGGGTGGCTCAGTTGGCTAAACATCCAACTTAGGTCATGATCTCACGGTTCGTGGGTTTGAGCCCCACATCGTGCTCTGCACTGACAGCATGGAGCCCTCTTGGGATTCTCTCCCAAGGAGTGTGTATGAACTCCTTTTCTCTCTGATCCATCCCTGCACCTGCATGCACTTTCTCTCTCACATGCTCTCTCGCTCTCTCAAAATAAATAAATAAACTTAAAAAAAAAAATAAAGCTGTCATCATATTGAAAAAATGAAAATAAAAGATTTCTTTCTTTTATGAATGAATTGTTATTGTTATTATACTGTTATTGTCATTATCTTGTTATTATCCCTATTTTATAGGAAGATGGAGAAATGGAAACACATAGAGATTAACCCCGAGGTTATACAACCAAAAACAAGTAGAACTAGGATTTGAAACCAGACAGTTTAACTTCAGAGCACTGTACTTTATTCATTGCTGAGATACTGCCTCTTTTTGCTTGTTTAATGACTTAGCAGTTGATCCCGTAATGTATGTATGTTTGAAGTTGCTGAACGTGTTCTAATACGCACTGTTGTATCTTGTTGGTTGTTGTTCTCCATACAGTGATAGGCATATGGATTCTCAATTTCCTTTTGCTTTTCTCTGATTAAGCTGAAATAATTTTACACCTAAAGTCAATGAGAGACACTAATAAATACTTTTACATAGTAAATAAAGTTTTATGTTTTGATGTTACCTCAGTTAGTTCACTAAAGACTGTGTTTATTGACACACTTTACTATAACAGTTATATGGCATCATGGATGTTGATACCTTATGAACAAAGAAATAGGCTATATCATTGAAAAGAAAACATCCTTAGATCTGTTTATGACAGATTCCTTAGTAAGAGAAAAATACGTCTTTATTCAAATTATGAACTCTTGTATTAGAAATGTGAAGTATTCTGATCTCCCTAAAAGTGATGGTTGTATTGACTGATTTTGAAGGGCCTTCAGATTTCTCGAGCTGCTCTCACAAGCAGGTCTGAATTTTACAAATACTGTATTTTTACTAATCTAATCTGTATAAATAAATATATTTCAGTATATTTCCCTTGATAATTTAAGTTTATTTTTCTCTTTAACAAAAATTTTTTTTAAATGTTTATATTTGAGAGAGAAAGAGAGAGGGACAGAATGCAAGTGGGTGAGGGGCAGAGAAGGAGGGAGGCATAGAATCTGAAGCAGGCTCCAGGCTCCAAGCTGTTATGACAGTACAGAGCCCACAAGGGGCTCGAACTCACAGATCACGAGATCATGACCTGAGTTGAAGTCAGATGCTTAACCGACTGAGCCACCCATGCGCCCCTATTTTTCTCTTTTTTAAAAGTTGTGCATCTATTATGGACATTTTTAAAAATATAGGAAAAAAAAGACAAAACCGTACCCACAACACTGTTATGTTTTGCTATAGGACTTTCTAGTTGTTTTTTACTTTGCATCTCTTAACTTGTAAATGATTAAAAAAAAATAATGATGTTTGCATTTGGTTTAGGAAAAAATTGAGATTTTATTATTACTGTTCAGTACTTGATATGGTTATGAGAAGATAATCTCATTCATTAACCAGAATTTTTTTCCATTTTGATAAGTAGCAATTACTGCTTTTTCTAGAACGTGGTCTCCTGTGATCTGAAGAAACATTCAGTAAAGTCTTGGGCTTTTTACTCACTGATTTTGATGAGAAATTTTATAAAATGAGCTTTGCTTCCAGCAGTTCTGTATTAAGATACTAATTTTCATTTGTGCCATTTGGGATGGTTATTTAGGGTTCAGAAAATTTTGAAGACAGGTCAGTGGTTTTTCTTCTCAAATGAAATGATTGATAAGTATCGTCTTTTTAAAAATTGTGGTTCTTGGGGCACCTGGGTGGTTCAGTCAGTTGAGTGCCTTTGTTTTTTTTCTTTAAAGTTTATTTATTATTTTGAGAGAGAGAGAGATACAGTGTGAGTGGGGTAGAGGCACAGACAGAGGGGAGAGAGAGAATCCAAAGCAGGCTCCATGCTGTCCGTACAGAGCTTCACGTGGGGCTCGAACTCATGAGTCGTGAGATCATGACCTGAGCCGAAATCAAGAGTCAAATGTGTAACCAACCTAACCACCCAGGCAACCTGAGTGTCTGAGTCTTGATTTTAGCTCAGGTCATGATCTCACTGTTGTGAGATCAAGCACCATGTCAGGCTCTGTGATGGGTGTGGAGCCTCCTTCAGATTCCCTTTCCCTATCCCTTTGCCCCTTCCTTGTGCAGATGCGCTCTCTCGCGCACGCGCTCTCTCTCTCTCTCTCTCTCAAAAAACAGGAAGTAAATAATTATGGTTTTTTTCATTAGTTAGGTTATGTATGTTTATTGTAGAAAACTTGTAGAAAATTGTAGAAATTGTAGAAAATTCCAGAGATATAAAGAAAATCTCAGAGGTTTACCCCCAAGATGCAGCCAATCTATTTGACCTATTTTATTTCCGTGTTTATTCTACGGATACTTTCTTCTGAGAGTGTGATTCTATGACTTTTTTGATTTTATGTTCTGCTTTTGTCCTGTAACTCTGTAAAACTTTTTCCATATTGCTTCCAACTCACCATGCGTGTATTTTAAATGACTGTATTGTACTTTGGCTACGAAATACTATGGTTTTCTCCCAGTTCCTCCATTGTCAAATAATGGGTTTGTTTCCAGTATTTTCCTGTTATATTGTGACAAACATATTTGTGTATATATACATAGTAGGTGCTTAATAAACATGTACTGACTGACTGACTGAATAAAGCCTCCTTAGTATATAGGATTATTCCCCGGGAGTATAATTAGTGGGTAAAAGGGTATAAACTAAAAAGAGGTCTTGCTATAGTTTGATAAATGGCTTTCCGTAATTATTTTGGAAACATGCTCAGAAACTCAAGGAGTGCATTCAGAGGATTTAAGAGCTTCTGGAGAAAGGTGTGACATTACTATCTCACATATAGGCTCTTTCGTAACTGGTTAATTAAGTACTTTGGATAATTGTAGGAGATCAGTTAAAAGCTCAAATACTTTTGTGATATTAGAGAATCGTCCATTTTATAATTTCTTTATTCCATTAGTGTACGTATAAGCTTTCATTATGTGTGTTTTGGTTTATTATAGAACGTGCAGAAGCAATCTGATCAAATACTCTGGCAGTTAAAGAAAATAGAAATAGCCCTTATTTGTGAGATAATTGCCCAGATACTCTGAGAACAAAGCCTGGTCCTTTGCAATCTAATTTATTTAAGTATTCCTAAGGCTGTGTGGCTCTAGTTTTCTTGTTTTTAACTTTGTTTTGTATCCTTTTTCAGTGTGATCAGTTTCTCAATGACTTTGTCCTTCAAGGGGTCATGTTTTCTACATAAGAACAATACAAAATGTTTTTCCTCAATTTAGTGCGTATTTTGGTTTTGTAATCAATTTGACTTTCTAAAAGCCCTTATGTATTCAAGTCATATGTGTACATTTTCATGATATCACAGTGAATCTCTTGGTCTCTGTGTGAGAGCGTATGTGTGTGTGCAAGCTTTTTTCAAATTTCAGGCTCCCTAATGGAAACTCTGCATTTAACCATAAGAAGACTTTATAAGCTTAAAAAAAAAAAAAAATACTGTTTGGATACTATCTTTGAGGAGTAAAAACAAACAGAATATTAATACACAATTAGAGTGTGATAGTATTTAGTATTCATGTGGGGAAAGTGATAGAAGAGTCTTGGAGAAGAAAATCCTTTCTAAAAATAATCCAGAAAGTTCATGCATTTCAGACTTAAAATATCATCTTTTCACTAACATTCTTTTAAAAAATTCTGTGGGATTCCAAAGTAGGTAAACAAACAGTATCACCCTTAGTTGTCTTTCCTAGCTTGGAGCCTTTTTAACTTTTTATATCCAGAGGCAATTGATAATTGTGGAATTCCCCAGACATAATAGAATATATTTAGAAGTACCTCTAAATTTTGTTTGATGTATTTTTATGGATTAGAAATGACATTAATGTAAACCAGTGGTTTAAGTATTTTGATATGAAAGTGTTTACACTGCATTAGACAACTGAACAAATAAAATGCTGTTTCAGAAATTAAATAAGCAGTAACTTTTTGAATAGCTCAGATTCTGTTCAAGAAGTACTTATTAAGGGGCACCTGGTGGCTCAGTCGGTTAGGCGTCTGACTTCGGCTCAGGTCATGATCTCACGGTTCGTGAGTTCGAGCCCCACGTCGGGTTCTGTGCTGACAGCTCGGAGCCTGGAGGCTGCTTCAGATTCTGTGTCTCCCCCTCTCTCTCTGCCCCTCCCCTGTTTGTGCTTTGCCTCTCAAAAATGAATAAATGTTAAAAAAAAATTGAAAAAAAAAGTATTTATTAAACATTTTGTATGTAAGAGACACTAGGCAAAATGTTAATGATATGAGAAGGTCTTATTTTCTATCATGGAGTTTACGGTCTAGCAAGCCAGTAAATATAAGTTTAGTGACTGTTACAAAAGAGGGAATATATGGAGCCCCAGAGACTGACAGCAAGTAGTTAGAGACTGTGACAGGCAGGGGAGTTTCTGGTGAGAGAAAGAGCACATGAAAAAGGATGGAGGCTTGTCTCTTGAGCCTGTTGAGTATGAGGTAGCTGTAATATCCAGGTGGAGATTGGTTGGCAATCTGGGGCTTGAGAGAAAATTATAGACTAGAAACTGAGATTTGGAAATCATCGAGGGTTAGATTGTAGTTTCAGTCATGAGAATGGTGGAGATCAATCACTTAGGGAGAAAATATAGAAATTTATGAGCTCAGGATACTGGGGGGTGGGGGGGAGCTCAGTTAATTTAGCATCCGACTTCAGCTCGGGTCATGATCTCGTGGTTTGTGAGTTTGAGCCATGCGTCGGGCACACTGCTGTCAACACAGAGCCTGCTTCAGATTCTCTTTGCCCATCTCTCTCTTCCCCTCCCCTGCTCACACTCTCTCTCTCCTATGAGCTCCTAAATTTAAAAGGCAAGTAGAGTTGGAGGAGCTTATGACAGCGAATAGGAAGGAGCAGTCTGAGATGAAAGGAAGAACATTTCTTGGAAAGTGAATTATGTCACACATTCCTAAGAGGTAATAGAGAAGAAAAAAGTAAATTAACTAATTTAATCCTCAGAGCTGTGAATTAGGTCCTGATATTTTCCCTGGTTTGCTCAGTGGTTAAATATCAGTGCCTAGATTGAGTACTAGAAAGTGAGAGAGTCAAGATTTGAATCCAGGTCCGTGTGACTCAACAGCCTCAACCTCTAATCACTATACAGGGATAAAAAAGTGAATTCAGTGACATGGAGATCACTGGTGATCATTGTCTAGGGGCAGGAGGAGCTGTTTTAAGATGGCGGGTAGTACTGAATGCTGTTGAGAGGTCAGGAAAGAGAATAGGCATGTGAGTGTTGTATTTGGTTAGATGGACCTCTCTGATAACCTTGACAGTGGTCATCTCGGTTACAACTGAGAGGAAAAAGAAACCTGCTTGGATTAAACTGAGGAGAGAATGTGAGGACACAAAGTGGAAGCCACCAGATAAGTTAACTCTTTCAAGAAGCCTGGAGGTAGGATGGTCCCTGTAGGGAGTGTGGATTTAATGACTGCAGATGTTAGAGGAGGCTTGTATGCCGATGCCCCAGATCCATGGAGAGAGAAATTGATAACGCAGCACAGAGAGGGATATAATTTTCTTGAGAAAGTGAGAAGTTGCAAGATCCAGAGTGCAAATGGAAGGGTTGGACTGTGAAAGAAGTGAGAACATGGCATTTGTTGTAATAGGAAATAAGAGTATGGGTTAGGTATGTAGTTTTGAGTGTTGGAAGAGAAATTTGTGTCTGATTCCTGCTTTTTTCTCCAGGCAGCTGAGGGAGTGGGTAGGTTTAAGAGGTTTGAGAAACAGAGGAGAAAGTGTGAAATAGTATTTTGTATACTGGGAAAATGAACAAACTCGGGATTTTAGTCTGCTTCACTGTGTTGAACAGTGCTGATTGCCCATTTGCAATTTGTGGCCATAAATTTAAAATGGGAACTGTTGGAAGGTTGTACATTTTTCTTGATCCATTTTTAGCTGCAGAGGTAGAGCAGGTGGGTAATTGGATTTAATCAGGGTTTCATCTTTGCCTGGGGTATCAGATGAAGGGAGAAAGGGAGAAAGGATGGCCTGTGTGTAAAAGGGAGCGATTCTAAATTGAGTCAGGTAGAGAGACAGCATAATGTGTGTTGGGGGTAGGTTGTTGGAGAAGAAATGGCTGGAGACAGAAATGGAACCCCGAGCCACAGCCTCCCTAGAGTAGGTTGTGGTGTAGAGGGCCCTCAGATAGGTCCAGGATCACTTGGGGAGTTTTTAATTTGAATCTTCAGACTTCTTTGGCTTGGTCTGGTGTATGGCAAGCATGTCCTTTAAGAGAGAGAAGTAGATAAAAGTAAAACCTATCGTCTGATCTTGTCGGAACGTTTAGCCCTGCATCAGCTTGGAAACTGAAGTGGTCCAGATATATGAAGATCGGTTCCATATCTAAGAGCTCTTAACGTGTGGCCACTGGCTACGCCTTGGTCTGTTGCTTCCTTGGCTGACGATATACCCAACAGCTGCTGGAAAATACTGGAGTAGTTCACAATGAGCCCTCTATATTAACGATACTACAGCCAGAAATCAGTTAAAATGTGTAAAATGTAAATGTTTTATGTCTCAACTGAATTTATTAACTTTTGAACACCATTGGTGATTTTCTGAATTGCTTTTCTAAATCTAGTACTCTAATTTGGGAATAGTACTATAAATTTTAGATTCAAGAAACAGTAAAGTTGGCTAGGCTAAGTTTTCTCGCAAGTAAATTGCAGTGTTGAATATTGAATCAGTTCTGATAATTTTGGCAAAAAAAAAAAAAAATTGACAAATTTCTCTCCTGGCCTAATTTATGTGAGATTTTAAGCATTTTTGCTGTTATGTCACCATGTGAGTGCTTAAATGTATCTTTAATAGATTATGTAAATTGTGTTTCTTTAAAATTTTTTCATTCCTTTTTCTGAGAAGGATTTGGAGAAAATTAAACTTATATGAAGAAGACTCACTTTGTTATATAATATATTTCTCTCCTCAGAACAAATTTTTGGGCACTATTGACTGTATTTATGGTATTGGGGAAAGTAAAGATTTTTCTTTATATTGGTGTTTTTGGTTGTTTGTTTTTGTTGTTGTTTTAACTTTTCTACTATCCTTAATACTTATCCCGAATTATGTAATCTTTAAAAAACATCTCATGTCTGTATATAAAGCGCTTTAATGATTTTAATCAGATCCTCAAGTCTTGGGTCACCTGCCCTCTTATCTGGAAGTGTGGCCGTCCCAAGATTCCTGGTCATTGCGAGTCTGTGGCCGTTTACATGTTTGTGTGTAGCATCTGCTCAGTGTCACAGGTTCTGTGTTTCCGGTCTGTATTTGGGTGACATGTCTGAGGGTCTGAAGGCAGCTGTTCAGTTAGTGCACAGACTGTAGTCACTTTCAGTCACCTTATGCAATGGGGAGTGGAATTCCCACGCAGTGGGAACATACCACAGCGAGGGCTTTTAGATGAAATAAGGGGTAGCAAGTCGGGCCGGTGGAGCAATGCTGTCCTTGTCTTACCACTTACCCCACCTCTTGCTACTAGCAGAAACAAGAGACAGAATAGAATCTCATTTTTGCACATCTTGGTAACTTGTTTCAGAAAAGTTTTGATCCTAATTAATGAAGTGACCGACTATATACCATTTTTACAATGTCATATTTTGTTTTTAAAACTTGTTTTGTGGGGCGACTGGGTGGCTTAGTCAGTTAAACGTTGAACTCCTGATATCCGCTCAGGTCATGATCTCACGGTTCATGAGTTCGAGCTCTGCGTTGGGGTAGATAGAGCCTGCTTAAGATTCTTTCTCTCTTTGCCCCTCCTCCCCCCCTTCAAAATAAATAAACTTAAAAAAAAATTGTTATTTTTTGGAGTTTATATACATAAAATTTGCTGATACTCAGTAAATATCATAACATCAGTGACATGCTATATGTTTGTTGTAGTGGTTGTGGTTAGTTAACAAAAAAAACATAGCTGACAAATTATTCAGGGTGAAGATAAAATGTAATAATAAGTGAATGTGTAAAAAGAGGTTCCTTTTTTTTTTTTTTAATTTAGTTTGAGAGAGTGTGCATATTCACATTTGAGCAGGGCACGGGCAGAGAGAGAGAGAAAGAGAATCCTAAGCAGACTCTGCACTGTCAGCACAGAGCTCTATCTACTTGGGGTTCAATCTCACGAACCATGAAATCATGACCTGAATGAAAATCATGAGTCAGACGCTTAACCAGCTGAGCCACCTAGGCATCCCATGATAATAATTTTGAATGAGATATTTTAATTGATATATGGCTTTCTGAGTATATGTATTATAAACTAGTTGTTTCCCACCATAGAGCATTACGTTGTAAATACCTTTCAACCTTTCAATGTCAATAAATGAAATTTTAACCAGCAATATCACTTTAAATGGCTGCAGAGTATTGTGTTGTTTATATATTCCATCTTCTTTTTCTTTTCTTTTTCTTTGGGGGGGGGTAAACATGGTTTATTTTTCAAGTAATCCTTCAGCAATGCCTTTCCTTTTGAAGCCATATTTAAGCCTTTTGGTAGACACGAACATTATTGGCCAGTTAAAATAAGGGAAGTAGATCTTAGAAATGATTCCATGTGTTAGAATTCTAGTAACTGCCAGAGTAATGAGTTTTTATTGCAGGGTAAGCTGTCTTTCCACGGTTTATCATGTTTGGACATTTAGTCCAGAACATCCTTTTTTTTTTTTTTTTTTATTATACTTATTTTTTATTTTATTTTTTAAGTTTTCATTTAAATTCAACTTAATATACAGCGTAATATTAGTTCCAGGCGTACAATATAGTGATTCACCTCTTCCATACATCACCCAGTGCTCATCACAGCAAGTGCCCTCCTTAGTCCCCATCACCTATTTCACCCATCCCCCACTCCCCTCCCCTCTGGTAACCATCAGGTTGTTCTCTAGAGTTGAGTCTGTTTCTTGGTTTGCCTCTCTCCTTTTTCTCTCAATGATTGTGTGTTTTGTTTCTTAAATTCCACATCTGAGTGAATTATATGGTATTTGTCTTTCTCCCACTGACTTATTTTACTTAGCATAATACTGTCTAGCTCCATCCACGTTGTTGCAAATGGCAAGATTTCTTTTTTTTTTTGATGGGTAATATTCCATTGTGTGTGTATATATACATATATACATATATATGTGTATATATACCTGTGTGTGCGTGTGTGTATATATATATATGTATATATACACATATATATATGTATATATACACATACACAAATTGCATCTTTTTTATCCATTCATCAGTTGATGGACATGTGAGCTATTTCCATGATTTGGCTATAGTATATAATGCTGCTGTAAACATGGAGGTGCATGTTGGAATGGCTTTTAAATTTGTATGTGTGTGTTCATTAATTCATGAGGTTCTCAAACAGTGTTTGCTTCCTTCTTTCCTCTCTTCCTCCCTTTCTCTTCCCCCCTTCTTCCTTTCTTCTTTATAATGGAGGAGAAAGCAGTTTCTTTCAGAGCTATCCCATTTTATCTCAAGGAGTTCCAGCCCGACCATCTTATTAACAGGGTAATTTTAACCATGCTTAAAATCCTGCCACTTCCTTGATAAGGACAATGTAATAAATACTCCAAAATAACCCAGCAGTAAAACAAAGAGAGTTACTCAGGTACAACTTTATTTATGAAATGAGCAAAAGCTTATGGAATACACCAGCAAAAAGAGATCTTAGATGGATATGGCAATGAATTCTTAGGGTAGATATCAAAAACACGAACAGCAAAGGAAAGAAGATAAATTAGACTTCCTTGAAATGAAAAACTTTTGTGCATTGAAGGACTGTGAAGAAAATAAAAAGATAACCTAAAGAATGGAAGAAAATGTTTGCACATCATATATCTGCTAAGGGATTTGTTTCTCATATATTTGACGAACTCCTGCAACTCAACAACAAAAACAACTCCACTAAAAAATGGGCAAAGGACTTGGATAGACATTTCTCCAAAGAAGATGTACAAATGGCCAAAAAGCCCGTGAAAAGATAATGTACCATTAGGCATTAGGGGAATGCAAATCAAAACTACAAGGAGATATCACTTCACACTCATTGGGGTGGCTATAATTACAAAGAGAGAGGAAGGAAGGAAGGAGGGAAGGAAGGAAGAAAGAAAAAGACAGAAAATAGGTGTTGGTAAGGATGGGGAGATATTAGGACCCTTGTAATTGCTGTAGGGAATATAAAATTGGTGAGCCCCAATACTTTGTCAGTTCCTCAGAAATTCAAACATAGTATTATCATATGACTCTGCAGCCCCACTGCTAGAAATATATCAGGAAGGACTCAAGTCAGTAAATGTACATGTGTGTGGAGAGCAGTATTAGTCACAGTAGCCAGAAGGTCCCAGATGTCCCATCAGTGGATGCATGGAGAAACAATGTCTGTAAATACATACAAAGGAATATTATTGAACCATAAGAAGGAATGAAGTACGATACATGCCTCAGTGTGGATGAACCTCAGAAACATTCGCTTAGTGAGTGAAACCAGACCCAAAAGGTCACATATTGTGTGATTCCCTTTGTGTAAAATATCCAGGTTAGGCAAATCCATAGAAGCAGCAATCAGATCAGAAGCTGCCAGAGCCTGGGGGAGGGAAGGAAGGTAGAGGAGTGACAGCTTAAAGGTTAGGAGTTTCTTTTTGAGGTGAGGGAATGTTCTGGAATCAGAGAGTGGTAATATATTGTGAATGTATCAGGAACCACTGAATTGTATACTTTAAAGTGATTAAAATGGTAAATTTGATAGACATCAGGAAAGAGAATAAGGGAAACTGACTTTAGGAATAATTCAAACTTCTTCCTAAGTTTATTGATGAGGAAAGTCAGGCCCAGTGAGATTAAATGATTTGTCAGTTATTTTTTGCACAGCCGGATGAGATCCTTGTCTGACAGAATGGAGGGGACCGTGGATTTAAAGTGACAAAACTGGGGCGCCTCAGTGGCTCGGTTAAGCATCCGACCCTTGACTTCAGCTCAGGCCATGATCTCACGATTCATAGAATCACGCCCTGTGTTGGGCTCTGTGCTGACAGCCCGGAGCCTGCTTGGGATTCTCTCTCTCCCTCTGCCCCTGTCCCCTTCTCATGCTCTTTCTTTTCTCAAAATAAATAAACATTTTTTTTTAAAGGTAAAATGATAAAACTGAGTTTAAATTCTTAGAATGTGGGCAAGAATCTGAATTTACAGCAAACTTCCCTTTTTGAAAATGTGTCTAGTAATACCTCTCTTAGGATTATTGTTGATAGAACTCATTGAGATAATGTCAGCAAAATGCCTATTAGAGGGAGTCCCACATAGTAGGTACTTGATGTTAATTGGATCTGAATTTGCAATGCTGTAGTCTAACCTTGTGTTAGGAACATAAGTTTTTCTGGAAAATTTTTTTAGGAATATATTATCTTGGAAGTACTTGAGTGCTGGCTTCATAGCTTATATGATAGTTTGCTCTTTAAAAAATACTGTGCAGCATTACAGTATTCTAGCTTCTAAGCAGGCTCTTAGAATTGAGATTGAATTGTCTGTAGCCATCGTTTTTAACAAATCACTGTTGCATTTCTCTTATTTAGTAGAAAGGATTCCCAAATGAATATGGAGGAAGGATACTACTTCCTTAATTGCTAATACTGCATTGTAGGCTACTTGAACTCGCTGTGGGACCTTTTTTTTTTTTTTTTTTTTTTTAACCCGCAGTGACCTTTCATAGAGTGTGTGCTCTGAGAGACCAAATTGGCATGGCAGTGTGCCAATTATAAGTGTAATTTTCTGTGATATTAAATCATCTTTGCTTTTATTTGATCATTCTCAATGACAGTACTTTCTATTTACTTAGTAGCTTTCAGCAGGGCTCAAAACTCTGCAAATATTGAGCCTCAAAACACTCCTTTGAAGCAGGCATACTGTAATCATCCATATTTGTTAGGAGAGGAGGAGGATGTTACCACTTCATTGTTAATACTGTAATAAGAGAAGAAATAGTCTATTAAAAATCGGTTGCTAATTAGAGGATGGTTTTCTTTGAAAATGAGAACCAAGGGCGCCTGGATGGCTCAGTCGGTTAAGTGTCTGACGTTGGCTCAGGTAACGATCTCACTGTTTATGGGTTCAAGTCCCGCATTGGGCTTTCTGCTGTTGCCATGGAGTCCACTTTAGATCCTCTGTCTCTCTCACTCTCTGCCCCTTCCCTGCTCGTGCTCTCCCTTTCTCAAAAATCAACAAACATTTAAATGAATGATAAAATAAATAAAGTAAAATAAAATAAAAAAGAAAATGGAAACCAAGTTTTTCTGCCTCATGTAGATGATGCTCAGGATTTCCATCCTCATTTTAATTTGCCTATTTTCTCTACTTTTCAACCGATTGTAATGTGTATTGACTTCTTCAGATTCTCAAGTACAAGAAGAAAGTTGCAAGCGTGTACCTAAAGTAGTGTAACTGAATTATATCAGTTGTCAAGTCTTTTTGTTCTAGACAGATCAGTAGAGTAATTTATATATTTTTTTAGCTTTGAGGGTGAGTACTGTGTAGTCAGTTGTAAGTTACATGACAGTCACCTCCTCAGGTATTTTAGGTTGGCATGGCAATGACTAATAATACCACTGGCATGTGCTTCGCATTGATGGTATGCATTTTATGAATAAAGTACTGCCTAATCCAGTATCTTTTGGCTGTTTGTTTCTTGAGCGTTGATCTTTGGAGATGGGGAGATATCCTATAGGTTAAGATACAGAACAAGCTTAAAAATGCGGTTTAAAATGGGGCCTACTTAATGATAATTCCCGAAAAAAGATAAAACATTTCTCATAAGGAAATTTAGTTTGTTGTTTTTGTTTGTTTTTTAAAAATTTTTTAGTTAACATACAGTGTAATTTTGGTTTCAGGAGAATTCAGTGATTCATCACTTACATACAACACCCAGTGCTCATCACAAGAGTCCTCAATACCCATCACCTATCTAGCCCATCCCCCACCAACCACCCTCCATCAACCCTCAGTTCTCTGTTGTTAAGTGTCTCTTGTGGTTTGTTTCCCTCTCTTCCCCCCCTTCTCGCATGTTCATCTGTTTTGTTTGTTAAATTCCACATATGAGTGAAATCATAGGGTGTTTGTCTTTTTCTGATGGACTTACTTTGCATAGCATGGTATGTTCTAGCTCCATCCACATCACTGCAAATGGCAAGATTTCATTCTTTTTGATGGCTGAGTAATATTCCATTTTACATTTATATATAACACATCTTTTATCCATTCATCAGTCATTGGACATTTGGACTCTCTCCATAGTTTGGCTATTGTTGGTAATGCTTCTGTAAACATTGGGGTGCATGTACCCCTTCAAATATGTGTTTTTGTATCTTTCGGGTAAATACCTAGTAGTGGAGTTGCTGGGATGTAGGGTAGTTCCGTTTTTAGTTTTTTGAGGAACCTCCACACTGCTTTCCAGAGTGGCTGCGCTGGTTTGCATTCCCACAAGCAGTGCAAAAGAGTTCCCCTTTCTCCGCATCCTCGCCAGCATCTGTTGTTTCTTGTGTTGCTAATTCAATGTTAGCCATTCTGACAGGTGTGAGGTGGTATCTCATCGTGGTTTTGATTTGTATTTCCCAAATGATGAGTGACGTTGAGCATCTTGTCACGTGTCTGTTAGCCGTCTGGATGTCTTCTTTGGAAAAGTGTCTTTTCGTGTCTTCTGCCCAGGGAATTTGGTTTATGCTAAGAAGCAAATCCATAAGTTGCCTTGCGGTCGGTTAATATGGGCCAGGGCCCGTTTGGAGGTTGAAGGGACGTCTCATTTCTTCTTCATACTATATACAATTTGCAGTTGTCTGAGATATCTCGTTGTCTCCACTTCTCTCCTGCTGAACTCTGGCCAGCCTGGGTGGGTGGGGCGGGTTGAAGCTGAATCTTAGCAGCTGCAGTGCAGACAGTAACTGCTATACAGATTCTACCACATTCAAGCAAGCAGGAGGATAACGGTAATTTTATTGACCACTTAATATATGCCAGGTATTCTTTGTGCTTTGATGCTTTGTCTCATTGGACCCTTGGACTTAATAAACAGTGAGTCACTTTTTATTATTTGCCCAGGAGGACTGAAAATAATTTACAATTTAATAAAGTAGCCACCGTTCTAACATAATGATTACTTTGCCTCCTGCTTTTAGTGTGGTTCATGGCTAGTGCCTATTCTCACAGTCTATATTTTTGTTTTTTAACGTTTACTTATTTTTGAGAGAAACAGAGCGTGAGTAGGGGAGGGGCAGAGAGAGAGGGAGACACAGAATCCGAAGCAGGCTCCGGGCTCCGAGCTGTCAGCACAGAGCCCCATGCGGGGCTCGAACCCACAAACCGTGAGATCATGACCTGACCCAAAGTGAGATTCTTAACCGACTGAGCCGCACAGGCACCCCTAGCAGTCTTTATGGTTTTATCGTTGCTCTTAAACATTTTGTTTTGATGGCCATGAAAATCTCCTGAGGGTAAGTGATTTATTTCCATTTGCCAAGTGTGAGGAGTCAAAGACTGACCTTGATAGAGATGAGGCTGAGAATTGTTCCTGTTCTTTTTGGCTTTTTGGCAGGGCTGTCTGGGTGATCAAGTACTTATAGTACTAGGGCATCAGAGAATTTCTGGTAGGAAAATAGTCTGCACTGAATTTTTCTCAAGCATATCTCCACAGCTGTAGAGCAAGTAGGGAATAGGTCAGCTGAGATACCGACTGAGCCTCTGAGCCCTCGGGCAGCCAGGCAGGGTCTCCCGGCACTGGTGTTTTCCGATCACCCAGCCGCTAGCTGACTTGTGGACTAAACACACTGTAAAGTACAAACATTATCATTTGCTGTCAGTGCCAGGATGGGAGTTAGGCTGAGGAAACAGAATTTCCCTCAAAAATGGTAGGAAGTAGAAATTGTAAAATATTTTGTCTTTTTTTAAAAAACCGAATTCACTGTCTCATCTTCTGTTTAATTACTGGGAGGATATTGTATTCAGAGCTTGAAATCTACAGTTAGCAGTTTATTGTTAGTGATCTCAGAAGTTAGCAGTAGTGATTTGCATAAAAATATAAGCATTTCCTGAATGCTGTGTCTACTGGCTGATGGTGTGGATTGACTGAGGGCAAATTTGACCTGTTTTCTGAGGATGCCTTTCACCCCCATTATTCTCTTGGGGGAAGTTTGGTTTACTAGCAGTTTTAGGTAATTTTTGAAGCTCTGACATAAAAATTCTTTTAGATAGTGAAGATGAGCTACTTCATCACTGATTGACAAACAGCAAGTTGACCCAAATCAGTTTCGAAGTGGATTCACAGACCACCTTAATTATTGCCACATTCTCATTTCTGCCAGCCTCTCCCACAAACCCTCATAGTTTTGTTTTTGCACCTTAATGTTAAAAAGCATCATGATCTCTTTTTTTCTTTTACGTACAGTGTCACCTCATCTAATGGGGAAACAGGTTTTAGAGTCTAAGGTCATGCAGGTGATGATGATCTCATGGAGAATACATTTTTTTTTTTTAATGTTTACTTATTTATGGGAGACAGAGAGAGACAGTGTGAGTGGGAGAGTGGCAGAGAGAGAGGGAGACCCAGAATCCAAAGCAGGCTCCAGGCTCTGAGCCATTAGCACAGAGCCTGACACTTGGTCGAACCCACGAACAGTGATATCATGACCTGAGCCGAAGTCGGATGCTTAACCAGCTGAGCCCCCCAGGCGCCCCTTAGGCAGAGGGAATCCCTTACGAGCACATGGCATTGGACCCCAGCATCACATTCCTGTAAGGACATGTCACCCATTTTACGGTGCTTTGGCAGTTTGTTTGAACAGTTCAGTGTTTCTTTAGTTGAACATTTAGAGAGCATGTATGTCCTTTAGCACTGGAATCGCTGTTAGCCCACATGGGACCTCAGCTTGCATTGACTGGTGATACTGAGGGTGGACATTTTCCACCTCACTCCAGGACTTAAACTCGTTCAGGCGAATGGTGGGCCTAACTGCCTGCATTATTTGATTCTGTCTCTGTTTGCAAAGGGTATACTTGAGGTCATATAAGGGAATCATAGTTGAATTCACAGATTCAGTATCTTGTCACTCCATTGTGTCACCTGATACTTGTTCTGTACGTGCTTTGTCCCTCATATGTTTCACTTATTTATGCCTTCAGGTTCTTATTTCTGAGAATTTAAAAGTACTACTGTGTTCATTAAGAAAGTCCCCTGCCTGTTACCAATCTCCTACTGATGTATAGGATTAGAGCCTGTTAGGAGAGAGAAAAGGCTTTAAATATAAGCTCACTGGACTTCTGTATTTGTTGTCTAAATATATTCTTTAAAAACCTTGCACATAAACATTCTGTGTGCCCAGTGAAAAAAGGAAGGGATAAGATAGTGAAGGTGATAGTTGCTAATTTTTAAATTGACAGGGCAGAGTGTATCTTGACCTAATTAGTGCCAGTTTGAAGAATACTAACTCTGATATGATTCTCTGTTTTCCTCCAAATATATTGAGCTGGGTTCTAATTGCTACCCACCAAGCAATTTTAATTGGATTTAGATTCAGATATGGCTGTCTCCCATGGTTTCCACTCTTGTAGACTCGACTTAGGCCGCTTTATACAGTAGGGGTTTGCCTTTATTTATATTAATAACATTAAACACCTATTTTTCTTCATTCTAGGCCATTAAAACCTATCACAGCCATTAGTGTAAGAAGCATTCTAAAAGTCAATCGTAACATTAAGACCTGAAAATTTTGAGAGCTGTAACATTTAATTTATTATATTTTAAAAGGTTTGGTTGAAGATTACTATTTGTGGGGTTTTTTGGTTTTTTTACACGCTAATATTGTTGCAGAGAGGGTTTAGACTCTATTACTAAATAGCTGTGTGTCCTGAGACAAAGCATTTGATGCTTTGCCTCTCTGATCTTGGTGCTATCCTGTCCAAAATAAAGGGCTCGGATTAAGTGATTTCTCCCATCCAGCTCATAAATAAGTCCGTATTAGATTTTGACAGACAATGGAGAGTGAGGTTGATGAATTTCAAGGTGGCGTTGGCGTTGGCATTCAGTGAAAACAACACAGGCTTCAGAAGCACACTGTTAGCCTCTTAGGAAGAATCTCAAGTGGGTTACGTATCTGCTTCGGGCTCAAATTCTAATCTGAAAATTTGGATAATAAGAGCTACCCAACAAGATTTGTCTGAGAACTAAATATGATAGGAAACGCAAAAGTGTCTATTACAGTACAGTTTAGTTCCTGGATATCTTTATCCCTTAAAGATAAGGTGAGGACAAGGCAAATTGAAATGCCTCACCCTTTATAAGGCTGTTACTGAGTTTTGCCAAAAGTGGAACTGGCTGTTAAAGTAGAGGCATAAAGAAGACAATTCTTTGAATCTTTAAATATTCTCTCTAATATCTTTAGGATAAATTACTTTTGACAGCAGTTGGAAGAACATATTTAAGGGAAGTTTAGGTCTGTCACAAGACGTTACTGAATTTTCTTCTTTAGCACTAGTAACCTGCTTTTCTTTTCCTGGAGCATTGGAACTTAAATCAGAAATGAATACTAAGTAAACTTTCAGGCAAAAAGCTGGGTCCAGTTCTGTTGCTTTTATAGTGACTTTGGACTCATCACTTAACAGCTATGTACCTCTTTAGAGATAATGCCAATTTTAGGGATACTAGAATATACGCACTATCTTGAATATTTAAAGGAAACTAGCAAGTATCAAAGAATATGGACCATCAGAATATTTTGGAGGAATGGCCTCCAAGGAGGCCTATACAAGGAGTAAAAGCCTATAAATTTGTCAGTGTTTTCTGTTAGTACCTCATTGGTAAGAAATCTTAATGCGGTAGACTCTGTTTTGAATTTGTGGCTCTTGGGGCACCTGGATGGCCCAGTCAGTTAAACGACTGGCTTCAACTCAGGTCATGATCTCATGGTTCGTGAGTTCAGGCCCCACATTGGGCTTTGTGCTGACAGCTCAGTGCCTGGAGCCTGTTTCAGATTTTGTGTCTCCCTCTGTCTGTCCCTCCCCCACTCACGCTTAGTTTCTCTCTGCCTCTCAGAAAAAAATACACATTAACATTTTTTTTTTTTTTTGAATTTGTGGCTCTATAGTTGGTATCTTTTAAAAATTACTGGATATTTAATTATAATCTAGTTGGCATGTAGCCTTGAACTGAGTGTATGGGGTAATGATAGTGTACCTTTACGCACTGATTTGTTAAATAAATTATTGATAGACCAGGTGTGGTAGTGGTATTTGTTTGAACTTAGGCTTTGGTTTGTTATTTTCTGTTAGGATTGCAAAATCTTAACTTTTATCACTGGAGTTGGGCTAACCATTTGGGCTTATTGTGTTAGCTGTTTGAATCAACTGGAAAAAGCCACTAAGAATCTACCTTGATATTTGACTATACAAAAAGCTGTATGCTTAAGGGAAACCCTATCCCTTTGCTTACAACACATGAGAGAGCATAACTTTGAATGTTTGATGAATGGCAGGAGCTAGGACTATATCTGCTCAATTTTAAAATAAAAGTAAAGAAGTTAGAAGTAGGTAAGAGTATAACTTATTATGGAAAAATGTATAGAAGATAAAAATTAGGGAAATTATCAGCATTCCAATTTCACATTTGTGATGAAGATCTCAGAAGTTAAATGGAGTGTCTTAAATTTTGAATTTCTAGCCAGAGAAAAGTCATTTTTTATGAATACTTTTAAAAAAAATTTTTTTTAAATGTTTTTGTTTATTATTGAAAGGGAGAAAGACAGAGCATGAGTGGGGGAGGAGCAGAGAGAGAGGGAGACACAGAATTTGAAGCAGGCTCCAGGCTCTAAGCTGTTAGCACAGAGCCTGACGCGGGGCTCGAACTCACAGACTGTGAGATCATGACCTGAGCCGAAGTCGGTTGCTTAACCAACTGAGCCACCCAGGCGCCCCATGAAAACTTCTTTACAAAAAAATAGCCACTGACTTGGTTCTTAAATATTTAGACTAAGTCCTGTAGAAATTTCATCTGAAATGGATCTAGCAGCATGCAGTATTCATAATTATAAAATCAGCATGCTGTTTGGATCTTCTAAAACTGGTTCAGGAAATTTACTTAGTACAGTTTTACCCAAATGTGTAAGCGACCTTGAGATTTTTTTTTCTTTTTTCTTTTAAATTTTTATTTTAATTCTAATTAGTTAACATACATTGTTACATTAGTTTCAGATGTACAGTATAGTGATGCCACATACATCATCACCCTGTGCTCATCGTGACTAGTGCGCTCCTTAATCCCCAGGAATTTTTTTTATGTTTCGTTTTTTTATAATTTTTTTAATGTTTATTTATTTTGAGAGAGAGAGTGAGAGAGACAGATTGTAAGTGGGGGAGGGACAGAGAGGGAGACACAGAATCCGAAGCAGGCTCCAGGCACCCAGCTGGCAGCACAGAGCCCAGTGTGGGGCTCCAACTCACTAACTGTGAGATCATGACCTGAGCCAAAGTCAGACCTTAACCGAGCCACCCACCTGCCTCTGGAGCTTTTTCTTTTCTTTCTTTCTTTTTTTTTTTTTTTTTTTTAACAATACCATTCACAGTGGTGTCCTGTCAACGAAGCTTCAGTGAAACTGAAGCAAAAAAATTTTTTTAATGTTTGTTAGTTTTTGAGAGAAAGAAAGACAGCATGAGTGGGGGAGAGGCAGAGAGGGAGACACAGAATCCGAAACAGGCCACAGCCTTGAGCTGTCAGCACAGAGCCTGACGTGGGGCTCGAACTCATGAACCGTGAGATCATGACCTGAGCTGAAGTTGGCACTTAACCAACCGAACCATTCAGGCACCCCTGAAGCTAATTTAAAATTACTTAAGTTTGGGGCTTGGTCAAGAGAAACTCTTTCACCTACCATTTCCCTCAATTGAAAATAACATAAGCAGAGAAGTAGATTTAAAAAAAAATATTATGGGTGAGTTTGTTTTCATTAAAGCCAGGAAAGTAAACTTATAACAAATTCCATTGTTGATATAAATAAAATATTTACATCTAAAATGTTAGGAGTCTCAGCTTTTCAGTTAATGTTCTGGAAAAATATTAACCATTAAAATATACATTCAAATAATGTGAATGGAACACACAATTTTTTGCCTCAGGTTCCAAGCACTTTATCAAATAACGAATAGAACTTTACAGTAGCATTACTACTGTTTCTCCTCTCCTAGCCTTTTGCTGCTGCTGCCATGCATTTTTCTTACATATGTTTTAAACCTCACACTATATGACGGTATTGGTTTAAACAGATCAATTATCTTTTAAATAAATTTAATTAAAGATCCAAGTCAGTTGACCTAAGGGAGATTATCAGGATGGGCCTGACTCGTCTGACTCATTATTTTTATTTATTTTTTTAAAATATGTTTTAGGGACGCCTGGGTGGCTCATTCGGTTAAGCATCTGACTTCGGCTCAGGTCATGATCTCACTGTTGGTGGGCTCGAGCTTGCATCGGGCTCTGTGCTGACAGCTCAGAGCCTGGAGCCTGCTTCGGATTCTGTGTCTCCCTCTCTCTCTACCCCTCCCCCACTTGTGCTCTGTCTCTCACTCTTGCTCTCCCTCTCTCTCTCTCTCTCTCTCTCTCTCAGCATGTGTGAGCAGGGGAGGGACAGGCAGAGAGGGGGAAAGAGGATCCCCAGAAAAGGACTCAGTACTGCCAGCACAGAGCCCAATGCAGGGCTCGAACTCAGGAACCGTTAAGTCATGACCTGAGCTAAAGTCGGACGTTCAGCCGACTGAGCCACCCAGGTGCCCCCAGGTATACTGTTTAAAAGCACAAGGTTTGGGGGTGCCTGGGTAGCTCAGTTGGTTGAGCGTCTGACTTTGGCTCAGGTCATGATCTCACGGTTCGTGAGTTTGAGCCCCGCATTGGACTCTGTGCTGACAGCTTGGAGCCGGGAGTCTGCTTCGATTTCTGTGTCTCCCTCTCTCTCTGCCCCTCCCCCGCTCATGCTCGCGCTCGCGCTCTCTCTCTCTCTGTCAAAAATAAATAAACATTTAAAACATTAAAAAAAAAACCGCAAAGTTTTCACTGGCTAGTAGCAGAAGAGGAAGTCAGGAAGCTTCACAGCAAGAGACTCCACGTGTTGCCAGTTTGAAGATGGAGAAATTAGTGAGACAGAATGAGGGCAGCCCCTAGGAGAAGAGAGTGTTCTCTGGTTGATGGCAAGGAAGTGGAGAACACAGACCATTAGCTGCAGGAACTAGATTCTGATTCTAGCTGCATCAATCTGAGTAAGCTTGGAAGCAGTTGCTTCCCCAGAACCCCAGATAGGAGCCCAGCGTGAGTGACACCTGATTACATACCCTCGTGAGAAACACAGAGGAGACGCCAGCCAAGCCTGACTGAAATTCTTACCTACGGAAATGTGAGCTACTCATTGGACGTTGCTTTAAACCACTAAGTCTCTGGTAGATAACAGTAAAAAACCAATATACCTTTGTAAGACCTTTTAGCAGTCTGAACGTTTCTAAGAGGCTCTGTTAGATCTTTCTGAAGTCTTCACATAGGACCTTCCAGTCCCACTCTAGATTTGACCTTTGCCTGGAAGCTGTTTCCTTCTTTGAGAATCATCTTATCAGCTGGAGGTGCTTGTTACCTCAGGGTTGTATTGTTAAATCCCGCAAGTCCCTGCCCCTCCAGAGTTAACGGTGTATTCTTTAGCTCATCTCTTTTTCTTTTCATATGTCATCATCATAGACAGTGAGAAGAAGCCCAGTGGGCACATTCAGTCATTGACTTCATTAGGAACATGTCCTATTTTCAAGTGTTCTGCCAACAACAGTATTTCTAAACTTCCTTCCAAAATAAAACCAGCATCCCTGCGACCTTTGCCAGGTCTTTTAAGCTTCCGCTAACACTCTCTTCACTCCCTTTTAGGCTTTAATATTCTCCACCTGGTTTCAATGCCAGTAGCAGCTAAATTCCACACGCTAGTGGCCTAAGGCAGAAGTGCATGGCCTTTTTATGACCCAGCCCCAGAAGTCCCATAGCATAATTTCTTTTTATTTTATTTTATTTTTTTAACATTTATTCATTTTTGAGAGACAGCATAAGCAGGGGAGGGGCAGAGAGGGAGACACAGAATCTGAAGCAGGCTCCAGGCTTGGAGCTGTCAGCACAGATCGTGACGCAGGGCTGGAACCACCAACCGTGACATCATCACCTGAGCCTAAGTCAGACGCTTAACTGACTGAGGCACCCAGGCTCTCCCTCCCCCCATAGGATAATTTCTATGTGACTGTTGGTTGAAGCAATCACAAAGGTCTACCAAGTTCAAGGAGGAGGGATATTGACCCTACCTATCTATGGGACAAGTCTTAAAGTCATATTGTAAGAGAAGGATAAGAGATATTGTGTCTATATTTGGAGAATTAAATTGACCACAGATCTCAAAATGTTAGCTTGTATTTTAAAATTGCATATTGTCTGCTTTGTAATGCTCTTTAAAAATAAAACGGTACTAATCTTCTAGCCCATTTCACAATTACAGATTCATCGGAAAATGAGTTTTATTTATAATAGTGTTACAGCATATCCCGTACTAACATCAGCCAACTGGTACATTCTGAAAATTTAATTAAAGGTATTAGGTGCCAGTTCAAGCAGATTTTTTTTTTCTTTTTTCTTGTTTAATGAGTTTATATTTTTTATTTGAGAGAGAGAGAGGGAGAATGACTGGGGGCAGGGGCAGGGGGTAGGAGGGATAGAGAGAGAGAGATAGTGGAGCTTGATCTCACCACCGAGAGACCATGACCTGAGTCGATAATCAAGAATCAGATGCTCAACTGCCTGAGCAGTTGCCGAGGTGCCCCAGTCTTTGTTTGTTTGTTTGTTTTTTAAAGAAAAGTATTCTCTGAAGTCAATCCGTCTGTAACTCTTTTATACTTGGGTTACAGATTTCAAAAATTATTCAACAGTAGAATATGAATTGGGCAGATAGGAGTTAATGTGTGTTTTTTTCAGTATGTTTTTGTGTATATTTGTTTTATAGTGGTTAAGAGAAAGTTCTAATTGAAGGTAGGTAATTTAGTATATTATTGTTTTGTACCATACATGTCTCTTATCACACAGGTCAAGTTGATACACAACTGGGATACGGTTTTGAAGCCTTGAGTGGGGTCTTACCTTGTGGGGTCTGCCATCTCTGGTCTTTGCCTGGCACAAAGGTCTTGTGTTTTCAGCTGTCAGGGCACAAGGAGGGAATTCTGCTCAAGTGTTTCTCCTCAAGTAAAATTTCACAAGAACTTCTGTAGAGCAACTAGATAAATGACGGAAGAAGCCATTTTATAACTATCAGGAATTTCTGAATTGCTATAGAACAGAGATCTCAATAAAGTATTATTGAAAGCAAATGGTGCTTCTGATGAGACACAGTGACCGGTTCCCCTCGTAATACGGTACCTGCTAGATTTTATCATGATGGAGCAAACACCGGGAATCCTTTCTACCCCTTTATTCTTAAGCAGGCTGACAGAATATATCACTGTTGTTTTGATTACATGTATTAAATAAAATCTCAGCAAAGCATCTCATTTTAGGAAATGGCTCTGTTCTGTGGTGCTCGCCAACCTAGACATGTTCTTAGTTCTCTTACTACCTGAGTCTGACCTGTAGCATCACTTATTCACATCTCTTACACATGCCAAATTATATGTATACAGAAAAATGCATAAAACATAGATGTCCAGTTATTCACAAGGGTAACATCTGTGTAACTACCACCCAGATCAAGGTCTAAAATAGTGCCAGCATGCCAGAAGTCTTGGCTTCTTCCAAATAAATTCCCCCCATGCAAATCTACCTTCTATGATACTATTTCTTGTTTTTCTTTATGCTTTTATCCCCTAATCATGTATCTCTAAACACTGCAGTTTAGCTTTGATGGTTTCATTTTTGACCTTATCTAACACAAATTATATTGACTATGCTCTTTTGTTTCTGGATTCTTCAGTGTTATGTTTGTGGTATTCATCCATGTAATATACAGCTGTAGTTTGTTCATTTGCTGTGTTGTATGGTGTTTTATGATATGAGTCAGCCATGTTTTACTTAGGCATTTGGGTTGTTTCTGTGTTTTTTTTTTTTTATTTAAACTTAAAAAAAATAAGTTCTTTTATTTTGAGGGAGACAGTGAGCACAAGTAGGGGAGGGGCAGAGAGAGAACGTGAGAGAGAATCCCAAGCAGGCTCCACACTGTCAGCGCAGAGCCTAACACGGGGTTCGGACACATGAACTGTGACATCATGACCTGAGTGGAAATCAAGGGTCGGAGGCTTAACTGACTGAGCCACCCAGGTGCCCCTGGTTGTTTCCAGTTTTTAACTAATATATATACTGCTGCTGTCAGCATTCTTGTACGTGTGCCTCCTGTTACATGTGATCACCCATTTCTGTTTGGGTAGATGCCTGTGAGTGGAATTGCTGGGTTTTATGATAGGCCCAAAGCCATACTTTAAGTTCTTTCGGAGACATGCCTCTTCCAGTAGACTTACTTTGGGGGCATTCGCCTGCTGTGAGGCAACTCCTTTAAGCCTAGAAAGCTTAGCTGAGAGGGTCTGGTAGACCCCTCCATAATTCTTTTAGGTTAACAAAGGGTTTTATGTCTGGTCCCTTGATTTGGATCTACAGCCCTTGATGGTATTGTATTTGGTGAATGTTAGCCAGCTGAGAGACTGGAGATGAGAAACCGTCTTATTTTCCAGCCCAGCAAGGCTTGGCCCCTCTTTACGCCTCCTAAATTTTCCTTATAAAGCGATCACTTTTTTCTTTAGGTTGTGTCTTTCTTGCCATCATTAGCTTATCTTGCACGGCCAGGGACAATGAGCCGACTTTGAACATTTGCCTAGAGATCTCCGGCAAATCCAGATGTCCATCGAGTAACTTCTTCATCTTCTGAGTATTCTCAGTGACACGATTTTGCCACTTGTTTTGTTACTACAGGCACAGGCTCCTAAAATTTACAGCCTCCAGTGCAAGCTGTGTTCCCCTTTTCCAGCTTTTGCTAACAGTTTGCTCTCCATTTTTCAAGGCTTATTAGGCCACTGTTCAGTTCCAAAGCCAGTATTACATATATAATACACATATATAATCATATATATCATCATGGCTGTAATTCACTTTGGGTACCGTTAGCTCTTGCTGTATCACAAACCACTTCAAGATTCAGTGGTTGAAAACACTCACCGTTTATTATTGGTCACGAGTGTGCGAGTGGGCGGGGTAGTTTGCTCTCTGGGCTTGCCTGAGCCCAGTTGGCATCGCTCATGTGCCGGCAGTTGGCTGGGGGCGGGCGAGTTTTGGATGGCTTTACTTGCCGCGGTGACTGGGGTGCTCGGGCTTCAGGTCTTTCATCACTGAGCAGCTTAGCCTGGGCTTGTTCACCAGGTTCAGAGGGGAAACACGAAACGACACCAGGCTTCCTGAGGCCTCAGTAAGGAACACGCGCACTGTTGTTTTCGTCACATTCTGTTGGCCAGAGTAAGTCACAAAGTAGGGAAATCGATTCTAATTAGTTCTCAGAGGTGCTGCAGAATCACATTTCAGAGGTAATGTCTTGTAGCAAAGGGTGAAGAATTGGGGTTGTTCTTACAATCTGCTCAAGGATGTGTGTGTTTAATTTGGAAGTAGTTGCACGGAATACACTCACACGGGCAGTGTGTAAGAACGTGTGATTGTTTGACATCGTTCCCAGAACTTGGCAGTAAGTCTTTTTAGTTTGTAGCCTTTTTGGTGAATGTGGTTTTTACTATCATGGTTTTAATATTTATTTTGTAAATTGCTGATAAGATGGATTGCCTTTACCACCCTCCCTGCTTTTTTTAATTGGTCATTTGAATGTCTGCTTCTCTTAAGGAGGAAGGGAGGAGTGCCCCCAAAGAATGAGTTTACATCCCTGGGCCACCCCAGGATCCTGAACTATAAATCGTCCCTTGGTTGTTGGCTCTCTAGTGCCTTCAAGGAAATGTTTTTTTAATTTTGCTTTGAATTCTTTTTTGTCAAGTTTTTCTACTTAATCCTTAGGGGGAGAGCTGGGCTTGGTCTCCCATTCCTGGAAGTAGATAATTCATTCCTGTCTTTGTAGTTTGGCTTTCATGAATCTGGCAGATTTGGGCATGTGCGTCTAAAGCTTTAAGGATTAATCTACGTTATGGAAAAACCTTTGTAAATGAAGTGTCATTTGCCTTGCAAACAATTATTATTTTTCCCCCCCAGGTCTGACTAATTTGTTGGCAAACAGTTTTGTCGTGCTTTGACATGGAACAGGTGCTAACATCTTTTGCAGTCTTGTCGCCGGAATAGAGGTCACCATGTTCATTAATTAAGTCCAGGAAATTTTATTTTCTCCTGTGGCTAATCATTTATATTTGACAAGAATCTGTCATCTGTGCTTCTAGTCTCCCTGCTTCTACCTTTGTTCTCTGTAGCTTATTTTTCACACAGCAGTCGTAATTTTCAAACATAGTTCAGATTATGTCATTTCTCTGCTCACTGTACGCTTTGTCCTTCCCCTTATAACTGAGATTAAAACCCAAAGGCCTTAGCATTGCCTGTAAGGTCCTCCATGAGATGATTTCATGCTGTCTGTTTAACTTCATCTCTTACCTTTTTCCCTCCCTGTCTTCTAACCTGTTTTTTCCAGAGCACTTCCAACATGCGTCTGCCTCAGGGCCTTTGCACTCTCTGTATCCTCTTCTAGAATGCTTCTTCCCTTGACAGCCACATGGATTGCTGTTTCCCTTCTGCTAGGTCTCTGCTCAAATATCTTCCAGAGAGAAGCCTTCCTTGAACACTTTATATATAGTTACTCTCTGTTCCTCTTACTCTACTTTTCTTCATGGAACTGTCATCCCCTGACATACTATTACTTAGTATGTTTATTTGTGTATTTGCTGTTCCCCTATCCTAGAAAGTAAACTTCCTGAGAGCAGGAACATGCCTAAAACAGTGCCTGGCACGTGAGCTCTTCAGTTATTACTGTATTTTTAAAGAATGAATGTGTGGCTATTGCAGTATTTTTATTTCACACTTACAGACTGTTCTAAAAGGCTGAGCTCGATAGTTAAGTTGAACAACAGTAAAACCAATAGAGACCTTTCTGACCTAGTAGAAGAGCAGCTTTGAGCCCTGAGCACATCTGGCCATGGTGATAATGTTAGCTGTCTCTTCATGCAGTGACAGGGATGACAAGGGCATTCATTGCCTTTCTGATTTTATAAACTAATAAACCCTAGGGGCTTATTTGGGTTGGCTGGATGGCTCAGTTGGTTGAGCGTCTGACTTCGGCTCAGGTCATAATCTCACGGTCCGTGTATTTGAGCCCTGCATTGGCCTCTGTGCTGACAGCTCAAAGCCTGGATCCTGCTTCAGATTCTGTGTCTCCCTCTCTCTCTGCTCCTCCCCAACTTGTGCTCTGTCTCTCTCTTTCTCTCTGTCTCTGTCTCAAAAATAAGCATTAAAATATTAAAAAAACTAATAAACCCCGAATTAGGAATTGGTTATAAAGTGAAATACTTTTTCTACATCTTAATTTGTAGGAGAATTTAAAATCAATATAATTATTTTAATTAAGCATGTATTACTAAGGAAGCTGGCTATATTGACAAATATTTATTTGACAAATATTCTAACTTAAATAGAATAAAATAGATATATTTTTAGATATAATAAAAAATAGATATAAAAATAAATATAAATAGATCATCATCATCATATCTTAAAAAATAGATATAATTTTTAAAAATATAGATATAAAAATAGATATAAAAAATAGATATAAAAAATAAAAATATATTTTTTTAGATATAAAAAATTTTTTTTATTTAGATATAAAAAATAAAAATAGATATAAAAAAATAGATATAAATTTAAGTTTGTTTATTTACCTAGAGATAGAAAGACAGAGCAGGAGGGGCGGAGAGAGGGAGAGAGAAAGAATCCCGAGCAGACTCAGCAATGGCAGTGCAGAACCCGACCCAGGCTCGAACTCACAAACTGTGAGATCATGACCTGAGCCGAAATCGAGAGTCCGACGCTTAACCGACTGAGCCACCCAGGAGCCCTTAAAATATGTCTATTTTAATGGCAAATAGGGAACTCAGATTTGGCCTTTTAACATTTTGTTAATAAATGGATTTGGGTATGGACTTAAAAAGTTTAATAAATTTAAAATTTTAAAATAGTGATTTCAAAGTCATCAGGGGATAGTTTTCTAGCTTTGTGCCTATACCTACCTTCTCTTGTCCTTCCACCAATGAAAACTCTTTCAGGATAGTCACACAAGTATTTGTTGTGTTCTTTGTTAGATACACTTGTTTGAGTACCACTGGTCTAAGCTAAGACTGTAATAATCATGGCTGGAATAAGGCTAAGTCTGTGTCACATGGACAACAGTGCCCACGTACTGGGTGTTTAGTATGTGCCAGTGCTTCAAATTTATTATTTAATTTACTCTTCTCAATGGTTCTGTCAAACATAGACTATTATCTCTATTCTAGAAACGAAGAAACAAAGCAAAATCATACAGCTAGTAAATAACTGAGTTGAGATCTGAATACAGGTCTGCCTCACTCTGATGTAATAAAGCATGCAGCGAATAAGTCTTCTGATTTAGAGACCAAGTTATTTCAACAGTTGTTTTTGTGTGGAAAAAGGGGAAAAAATGTTGGGAGTGAGGATGTGACGTGTGGAAAACATACTGATGATGTTAAGCAATTATTTATGTCAATTTGAACTAGAGAAGAAAATCAAGAATCAAATTTTGCTTTAGAATAAAAAAACTTGAAGATGGTGATAAAATTCTAGCTTATATTTTAGGTGAACACACAAGTGTATATTTCTCTTAATAAAATGCATAGTGTTAATAAAGTATCGAAATTCATTCAAAACCTCTTAGGTGCCATGCTCTGTGATAGGTACTGCATGGCTAAAAATGGGTGTGAAGTTTTTTCCTCTAGACAGACTCTCATTGATGTGAGAAAGGCTCAGAAACAGTGCAGTTAAGTGGGAAATATGTTAAGCACCTAAAATAGTGCCTGACATACGAGATGCTTATAAATGGTAATGAATTATGGAGGTTTATTCAAAGTGCAGTGTGAGCACATATATGTGTGGGCTTGATCTTTTCTAGATCCATAGGGAAGACTCCACAGAGGAGCGAGCGCACATTTGAATTAGGCCTTCAAAAGTGAGTGATCAAAGGAATGGACAGCATATAGAATGAATAATGAAATTCAGTAAGATTGAATCCTAAATATGTAGCCCAGAAAAATGCTTAATTCACCCTCCTTGTAGTTTTTTTTTTTTAATTAAACAGTTAGAAAGCATTTTATTTTCAATATTGAGTAGATTGTTCTGATAACATCATATTATGACTTTAAGGGTGTCAGTGACAAAATCAACAATATTCATTTTATTATTTAATCTTTGGGCAGTGTCAGTACATAACCTAACTGCACCATGTGAAACGTAGGGCATCAGGATACTGTTTCATCCTTAAAAGAGAGAATTTGCCAATTACGTTGGCCTTATAAGAAGTATTTCATAAAAGCAGGAACTTTATTTCAAAGTGACCATTTAGAAGCTTTAGGCATCCAGTCTCCATTCTGAAGACTTTTGAAAATCAATCGGGATGGAATAGTAGAGCGGCAGGCGGCTATGAGGTACCTCGTGTGGTGCCCGATACACTAGGTGTTTATAAATAGTCATGAATTGGAGAGGTCAGTTCCAAGTTCAGTTGCAGCAAACAGCAGGTGATTTTCTGTCTGTGTGCCTCCCTTCCTAGACCCTTGATCCCATCCTTTGCCTGGCAAGTCAGTGAAATTACAAATAAATATAGTGCTTGAAAAAAGGTAAATATTTAGGTTTCCTTTTAGAAAATGCTATCAAAACATGAGTATTTATAATTTGTTGTGAGATGCTTGTATTAGTGACAAAGATATAAATTAAGGGGCTTAATCAAATAATTAGGCAAATTATTTTTTTCATTGGTTAAGTATTAAGTGAGAAATATTATAGAAACACATTTATCTGCTTTTTGAATAATATCACACATATATAGTGATTTTCCTTCTACCTTCGTAAACACTCTTAAGGTTGGTAGTATTCCTATCAGAATACAGTGTCAGCCATTCCATGACATGTGGAACTTTAAGGGAATAATTAGTAAGAGTGAGTTGTTCAGACTGCCGAGATATCCAGAAATGTCCAGAGTTCTCATGCCAGCGGAGAAGCATTGGAATACAATCTGAAATTCCCTGTGTTTATAGTTTAAATATGGAAGAGACTGTAGTGACTATTTGATGCATGCACTCAGAATTGATGTCTTTTGCTAGTGGTCACTGTCTTGAGGACAGACTGTGATTTTTTTTTTTAAATTTTTTTTAAGTTTATTCATTTTTGAGAGAGAGAGGCAGAGTGTGAGTGGGGGAGAGGCAGAGGGAGAGGGAGATACAGAATGGGAAGCAGGCTCCAGGCTCTGAGCAGTCAGCACAGAGCCGGACGCGGGGCTTGAACTCACAAACCTGAGATCATGACCTGGGCCGAAGTTGGACGCTTAACCAACTGAGCCACCCAGGTGCCCCAGACTATGAAATTTTTTAAATATAAATTTATTCTGAAAATTTAGCTCAAATTCACTTATTATTTGCATCTTTTTCTGGCTTGGCAGTGAGATAATAAATTCATTGTATACCCATCCTCAAAGAATAACAGCATTCTAATGTCAGATGCTGCATCAAAACATGAGAAAGACACAGCCCTGGCTCTTTTTAATTAAATGTGATAGGTAAGGCTGAGAAGACAGGAGAGCAGCTGCAGATGGATGGGTCTCTCAGGTACAAGGTAATAGATTTAGTCTTTTTAACTGCTCTTTTGATTGCATCAGGTGCAGAGATTTGATTTGAAGGAAAAACCTCAGGAAGCCCCGCTCTCTGTAACAGTACTGAAAATGTTCACTTACTGGTACCAGGAGCTTCTTTACCTTCTTTTTAAGCCTCTGATGATTTTCTTTGTCCGCAGAATCTTGGCACATCTAACTTTGAAAGAGCCCGTGGCTTTAGTCAACGCAACATGCATTCTTTATGTTTATTTATTTTTGAGAGACACAGAGACAGAGTGCAAGTGGGGAGGGGCAGAGAGAGGGAGACCCGGAATCCGAAGCAGCTTCCAGGCTCTGAGCCATCAGCACAGAGCCCGACACAGGGCTTGAACCCACGAACCACGAGATCATGACCTGAGCCGAAGTTGGATGCTTAACCGACTGAGCCACCCCGGCACCCCAGCGCAACACGCATTCTTACCACCACTATACTGAAAATAGGAAGAGTCTGTAGGACAATGTTTTAGCTTCTGTGTTTTACTCCTCTTGTACTTGTTCTCATCCTGCAGTTGGAGGCCCTGTGCTGTTCTGTGGTGAAAATTGCAAAACAAAAAATCAAAAACAAAAACAAAACACAAATAAAAACAAGCCTTCCAAAGAACGAACAGTTGACAACCTTTTTATATGGTTGTTTTATAAGGCTGTCAAACTTGTTTCTTATTTTGAGATTGTCTTTCTGTTCTGTTTCATTACATTATCCTTTTGTTTTAGGAAGTAATGGTGATAGTAGATAGGAGGACTTGTAAAAATATATGTTATTTCTTAGAAAATAAAATGTTGCCAGCGTTGTGAGGTCCACCAGTATTGTGTGTGTGTGTGTGTGTGTGTGTGTGTGTGTGTGTGTATTGTACTGGCCTGTGAGATACAATTATGGGAACAAATGTAACAACCTGTGTTACCTACGTTCAAATAAAGTAACACGGAATGGAATGGAATGGAAACTGCTGACGTAATGGAAAGATCCTAGGCTTTGGATTCAGCATATATGTAGTTTAAATGCTTTCTCTGATGTGGTGCTCATCTTTCTCATCTCTAAAATGTATGTGAATACTTGTCTCCTGGGGTTGTTGTGAGGATTGACCGAGATGATGTAGGTATGATGGCACAGTGCCAAGTGCATGAGGGGTGTGGAATAATTTTAGTTTGTTCTCTTCTTTCTTCTTAGCAGTAGCTGGGGGTGGAGGGAATTCAGGTAAAGTTACCATCCAAATGGAATGTAAACCCAAGAGGAAAAAAAATGAAGAAAGCAAAGGGCCTTGGCAGTCCACAGTTTGATGAACGTCTTAATAAAGGCACATGGATGGCATAGTGCCTTGTACATACTCAGAATTGTATTGATTTTAAATTATTTGAAAATGTTGGATAAGGGAGTTAATGATTGAACTACAAAACAAAGAAAAATATATCAAATTTAGAGAAACATTGAGGTTTGACATTTTATTATTATAGTAAAAGAAATCTGGCAATGAACAAAATACCATTTTTACACTGATAAGTCATTTTAGTAAAGTATTAAAAGTACATTTTTCCAATCTTATTATTTATACTTATAGCTATAATTTGTAACAATCCAAATATGTATTCTTTATTTTTCTGAAATATTTTTACACATTATGTCCTTAATGCTTCTATGTATGTACTGTGCGTATCAATATTAATAATAAATGAAAAAAGGCTGAAGGCAAGATGGTTAAGTGACTAGTATAGTTGTCATGGTTAGTCAATGATAATCAGAACCAGATCCTTTTTTTAAAAAAAATTTTTTTAAAATGTTTATTTTAATAATGAGAGAGAGGGAGACAGAGCAGGAGTGGGGGAGGGGCAGAACGAGGGAGGCACAGAATCTGAAGCAGGTTGCAGCCTCTGAGTTGCCACCACAGAGCCTGATGTGGGGCTCGAACCCATGAACTGTGAGATCATGTCCTGAGTAGAAGTCAGGCGCTTAACCAACTGAGCCACCCAGACACCCCTCCCCTTTTTTTTTTTTTTTTTTAAGTTTATTTATTTTGAGAGAGAGGGAGAGTGCTTGCAAACACAACTGGGGAAGGGACAGAGAGAGAGGGAGAGAGAGAATCTGAGGCAGGTTTTCCACTGTCAGTGCAGAGCCTAATGTGGGACTTGAACTCACAAACCATGAGATCATGACCTGAGCCAAAGTCAGAAGCTTAACCGAGCCACACAGGTGCCCCCAGAACCAGATCTTAAAGTTATCTTTGTTTCTGTTGCTTTTGTTTATGACAGAGATAACTTTATTAGGACCTGGTGCATTTTCAGCTTTTTACTTTTCTCTTGTGTTTCCGATGAATCATTTTAATCCTTATTCTTATAAATTGACAGTTTTATAAAGAGAATGATTTCCCCAAGGTCACATTATCGATCTTATAATTCTGAAACAGAATAGATCTGTCTAATCACTAAACTCCTCTGCTTGCCCTGATCTACAGTGGCAACAATCGTTGCCATGACAATTGAATAAAAACAGCCAAAGAAAATCTTTCTTGGTGTAGACATTTGGAATAGATGTCCCAGATACTTTTTCCATGTTTATGAGCTACTGAAGTTTTAGGGTTTACATATTTTAGAGAAACTTTTTCAAACTGCTTTAAACGTCCAAAGGTTTCCATGTAAAGCAAATTCAATTGTACCAAACATATACAAATCAACTCTCACTTAGTGAAATATATATATACATTATATATATATATTATATACATATATATAATATATATAATGTATATATGGTGTCATCTATATCCTATATATGATATGTGGGTGGGGGGGGGTTAAAATTTTACCTGGTCACGGGCTATAACCTTTGGTAGCTATTGTCTCTGTAATTAGGTTCCCAGATATCAGGCTAGGCTGTGATCTAACCAAGTAGTTTTTGGTAAATTTCTTTGCTGTAAGAAAGAATGTATGTTTTAGAGCTGAAAGGTCACCAAGCCCCACACCAGCTGGGTGGATGATGTATATTCATCATTCTAGATAATCGAACTTGGTTAATTTCGAGCTAATTGTGGTTGAAGACTTTAAAGTGGGGATAGCCCCACAATACAATGTGCACCCTGTTGCGAATGAACAGAGTGTGTACTGTCTTTGTGACAGAGTGTGACAACTTTGTGAGATGAAGTTGAGAAACAGAAGTCTTTTGGAAGAGAAACTGGTACATGTCCCCATCACTGTTTGGTTATCACACAGAGACACCTTGTAGGGTCTACTTTGGAGCAATAATTTTGTAGCTATTTTAGGAATAGGACTTTGCCTTCAAATAGATAAGATATTCAAATTGGTATTCAGACCCTCCCCCAACTCTTTATGTGTGTGTGTTTGACAAAAATGGAGCAAGTCTTGTTAAGTGAGCTGGAGTGAGGGAACCAGGCATTGTTAGAAATTTGGCCAACTCACACTTCCCCCTCAATTCCTGGAAATCTTTCTACCACCTTGAGGGCTCCTTACCACTTTCTTAGAGATTTAAATAAGAAAAGAGGAATCTTTCAACTTAAAGAATAAGCTAAAGGGAAATAATTATTTACCTTAGTGGAAATGTTTACCTCGATTAAATAGATATATGTGAATATTTACAGTATCAAAATATAAAACACATTTGTTAGTATCTTTTATATGGGTGCACTTAGATCTTTTAAGGCATTTTACTAAAATTTATTTATTTATTTATTTTATTTTCTTAAATTTTTTTTTAATGTTTACTTATTTTTGAGACAGAGGAAGACAGAGCGCAAGTGGGGGAGGGGCAGGGAGAGAGGGAGACACAGAATTTGAAACAGGCTCCAGGCTCTGAGCTGTCAGCACAGAGCCCGAGGTGGGGCTCGAACCCACGAACCGTGAGATCATGACCTGAGCCGAAGTCAGATGCCCAACCGAATGAGCCACCCAGGTACCCCCTAAAATTTATTTTTAAAATGGTATTGACTTTTTCTTCTTGAAAAGATCTTAAAATTATAATTTTAAAAACTCAAAAACCTACGTGAGGAAGGTATTTTGGTTATTTTGTGAATGGCTTATAGTTTATGGTTGGATTTATTTTGTGGAATTAAATTCTTGAATTAGTATGAGATTGCTTTTTTGTTGTTATAATATAAAGTATTGATATTTTAAATAGTATTGAGATTTAAGTATTGATATTTAAAATATCAAGTAGTGATATTTTACTTTTACTCTTTTTAGTATAGAACACTGTCGTATTGGGGCACCTGGGTGGCTCAGTCAGTTGGGCATCCGACTTTGGTTCAGGTCATGATCTCACAGTTCGTGAGTTCTAGACCCCGCATCAGTCTCTTTGCTGGCAGCTCAGAGCCTGGAGCCTGCTTTGGATTCTGTGTCTCCCTCTGTCTCTGCCCCTCCCCCACTAACACTCTGTCTCTCAAAAATGAATAAATGTTAAAAAAAATATATTTTTAAAGAAGACTGTTGTGTTAAAAGATAGATGTTGCATCTATTTTAATTTAAAAATTAAATGATGTGCAAAGAAAACCCAAATTCCATTCGAATGAAATTTATAAGTTTTTGGTTTTGCCTTGCATATGAGTAAGCAAACATAGTTTCTTCCTTCCTTTGTTGAAATTACTAGTTTATAGCTACATGGGATTACTTTATAGTTTTATATATTGGTTTATAACGACATTAAGATTAGTTTGTGTAGCTATTTTCCCCACCCAATAGACACTAACTCTGGATTAGTCTCTAATTTGAATTACTGGTTAACTTTCCCCGATTTCAGTGTAAGTGTGGATAACTGATGGTTGTTTGTACAAAGCTTTGGATAGATCTGTGGTGAAATGTTCCCTAGTTTGGAATAAGTCCTCCAAGTGAGCATGTCTTTGTTTTCAAATCTTCATGCTATTACTGCTAATGAAATAAAAATGTTAAGCTAAAATAGAACCTGTCTAGCTTTTGAAACATGAACTATAAAAGCTAGCTGTCATGTTTTGCAAATAACTGTATATATCTCTTTATTTATAGTATAGTATAGAAATTTTTTAAAGTAGGTTCCATGCCCAGCATGGAGCCCAGCACAGGGCTTGAACTCACAACCCTGAGATTCAGAGCTGAGCTGAGAGCAAGAGTTGGACGCTTAACCGACTGAGCCACCCAGACACTCCATTTTTTTAGTTTATTTTTTTATTGAGATTTAATTGACATACAAAATTATATTTAGTTTTGGGTGTATATTGTAATGATTCAACATTTGTATAACTGGGAAATGAGTATAATGAGTCTAGTCACCATTTGTCAGCATAAAAGTTACAAAATACATGTGTATGTATATATTTTATAGCTTCATAGCTTTCAGTATATGAACATTAGCTTATATAATGTTCGTATACTGAAAGCTATGAAGCTATAAAATATATACATACATAAATATATGTGTATATATATATATATTGTGTTTGTGAGAGCACATGAGCAAATGAGCGAGTTTTCAGTATCTGCTCTCCCAGCAGCTTAAACTATGCACCACAGTCCCATTGTCACCATGACCTATTCATCTTACAGCTGGAAGTGTGTACCCCCTCATCCCCTTCACCCATTTTGCCCATCTTCCCAACCTCCTCTCTGGCACTAACCACTCTATTCTCTGTATCCATGATTTTGTTTTGTTCGTTCGTTGATTTGTTTGTTTTTCCATGTATAAGTTAGATCCTGTGGTATTTGTCTTCCTTTGTCTGACTTGTTTCTCTTAGTAAAAACTTTCAGGGTCTTTCCATAATTGCTGCAAATAGCAAGATTTCTTTCTTTTTTTTTTTTTTTTTTTAAGGCTGAGTATATCCCATTGTGTGTGTGTATCAATATCTATCTATACATATTCTCTCACACACACACACACACACACACACACACACACACACACTGCGTCTTCTTTATTCATTCATCCATCAGTGGGCACTTAGGTTTTTTCCCTATCTTGGCTATATGAATACTGCTGTAATGAAATGAACATAGGGGTGCATATATCTTTTCACTTGGTGTTTTCATTTTCTTTGGATAAATACCCAGAAGTGGAACTGCTAGGATCATATGGAAGTTATATTTTAAATATTTTGAGCAGCTTCCATACTGTTTTCATTGTGGCTGTACCAATTTATATTCCCAACAGTGCACAAGTGTTCCCTTTTCTCCACATCTTGCTCAGCAGCTGTTGTTTCTTATCTTTTTCATAATGCCATTCTAACAGGCATGAAGTGATATCTACAGTAAGACTACAATAGGATTTGATTTGCATTTCCCTGGTGATTTACTAATGTGGAACCTGTTTAGTGTACCTGTTGGCCATCTGTATGCTGTCTTTGGAAAAATGTCTGTTCAGATCCTCTGCCCATTTTTTAATCATATTGTGTTTTTGTTTTTGTTTTTTTTTGCTGTTTAGTTGTATGAGTTTTTTTATGTATTTTGGATGTTAACCCCTTATTGGATATATGATGGGTACATATTTTCTCCAATGCAAGAGGTTCTCTTTTCATTTTGTTGATAGGTTCCTTCCCTGTGCAGAGGCTTTTTAGTTTGGAATAGTCTCACTTGTTTATTTTTGCTTTTGTTGCCTTTGCTTTTGGAGTCATAACTCCAAGACCTCTCCAAGACTGATGTCAAGGAGTTTACTACCTGTTTTCTTCTATGAGTCTTATGGTTTCAGGTTTTACATTCAAGTGTTTAATCCATTTTAAGTTAATTTTTGTGTATGGTATAAGATAGTAGTCTAGTTTCATTCTTTTGCACATGGCTGTTCAGTTTTTCCAGCACCATTTATTAAAGAGTCCTTTCCCCATTTTATATTCTTACCCTCTTTGTCTGACTGTATATATGTGGGTTTATTTCTGGACTCTTGCCTGTTTTATCTGTGTTTCTGTTTTTATGCCCATACTATACTATTTTGATTACTATAGCTTTGAAATTAGTGAACCTGAAACCTGTATCCTTGTTCTCCTTTCTCAAGATTGCTTTGGCTATTTGGGACCTTTTTTGGTTCCATACAAATTGCAGGATTGTTCTTTTTCTGAGAAAAAAGTGATGGGATTTTGATGAGAATTACATTGAATCTGTAGATTGCTTTGGGTAATATGGACAATTTTAGCAATATTAGTTCTTCCCATCTGTGAGCACAGATACCAGTTTGTGTCTGTCTCAGTTTCTTTTATGAGTATCTTTTTTTTTTTTTAACATTTATTTATTTTGAGAGAGAGAGAGAGAGAGAGAGAGAGAGAGAGTGAATGCAGGTGAGGGAGGGGCAGAGAGAGAGAGGGAAAGAGAGAATCCCAAGCGGGGCTCAAACTCACAAAACTCAAGATCATTACCTGAGCCAAAATTAAGAGTTGGACACTTAACCAACTGATCCACTCAGATGCTCCTCTTTCATGAGTGTCTTACAGTTTTTAGTGTAAGGTCTTTCACTTCCTCAGTTAAAGGTATTCCTAGGTATTTTTAATGCAATTATGAATGGGATTATTTTCTTAATTTCTCTTTCTGAGAGTCCATTGTTACTGTATAGAAATCCATTGTTACTGTATGTTGTTTTTGTACTCTGAAACTTATTGAAATGGTTTATTAGGTCTTACAGTTTTTTTGTAGAGTTTCTAGGGTTTTCTGTATATAAAACCAAGCTGTCAGCACAGAGCCTGACACTGGGCCTGAACCCACGAACTGTGAGATCATGGCCTGAGCCAAAGTCAGATGCTTAATGGACTGAGCCACTCAGGTGCTCCAGTTTTCAGCCATTATTACTTCAAATAAGTTTTCAGCCTCTTTTTCTTCCCCTTCTTCTTCTGGGACCCCTAATATATGAATGTTACTCTGCTTGATTTGCAGTTGGTCCTTTAAGCTATCTTCAGTTTTTCAAATTCATTTTTCTTTGTGCTCCAGTTTGGTTGAGTTCTACTACCCTGTCTACCAGATTACTGATCCTTTCTTCTGCTTCATCTACTCTGCTGTTGCATCTCTTTATATTTCTCATCTCATTTATTGTATTCTTCAGCTCTGACTTCTGTTTGATATTTTCTTATATTTTATTTCTCTTTGTTGGAGTTCTCACTGTGGTCATCCCTTCTTGCCCCAATTTTGGTGAGTGTCTTTATGACTATTTGAACACTCTAGCAGGTAAATTGCTTATCTCTGTTTCTTTAAAATTTTTGTCTGAAGTTTTATGTTGTTCTTTGGTTTGGAGCATATTCTTTTTTCTCATTTTGCTTGACTCTTTTTTTTTTTTTTTTCCTATGTATGGGGTGAAACTGCTACTTCTCCAAGTCTTGAAGAAGGGGCCTTACATAGGAAGTGAGCCTTATCTTTCAACCTTGCCCTAGCTCTCTCACCTTAGGCTAAGTGGGCTGACTCATTCTTGATAGGTCCAGTTGTTGAGTGTGTGCCAAGATCTGTCATTGTTCCAAAGTAAGGGATTTAAGTCAGCACCTAGTTTTAGGCTGATTAGAAGCCAGACCCTGAGGCAATTGCTTTTAAAGTGTGCAAATATATATAATCTTGTGGGACTGCAGGTGTAATCTCTGCTGGTCTCCAGATCAGGCAATCTGGAAATGTCCTCTAGGTGACAGTTGCAAAAAACTGGGGCTTTAGATGAACATATGTGCTCCTTTTGAGGAAGTATGGAAGCTGTAGCAAGTTCAAGGAAGAGCACAGAGATGGTGTTCCCTGTCCTACATTCCCTAAAATCACCTTTGTAGCCTCTAGATGTGTGGCAAACCTGAAATCTGCCCCTCAGGCCGGATAAATAAATAGGCCTTTTTCATGGGAAGAGTGGGGGTGTGATAGCCTGCCTAGAATGGTCTCTGATTGGTACAGTCCCTTGGTGCCCAGGAATATAATCTGTCCTGCCACCAGAGCCAGGTGATCAAAGAGCATCCCTTGTGTGGACTGCATGCTCCCACTGGCTTTACTGAGTCAGTGAGAGAGTGCAGGGCCAGGGTGTGCCCTCCATCGTTTGTGGGGCAGCAGTACATAGGGCCGTGGTACAGCTATAAGCTTTAGAGTGGACTGTGCGGGAGAACGAGGCTGGGGTGTGCCCCCAGTGCTATCAGGGGAGAGAGAGAGAGCACAAAAATGGCATCTGCTAGCACCTCCATACCTGGAGAAAGTCCCAACAGTCCCCTGCCCCTCAAGCAGATGCTTTAAAGTTAGCAAATGAACCTCCCTATATAGTCAAGGTACTTTTCAAACTGCTGCTTTTGTGCTGGTCCCTAAGGTGAGTGAGTCTGTGTGTGAGCCCCGGTTCCCTATAATCCTTTGGGTCTTCTAGATGTAACCCCATTGGTTTTCAAAGCCGGATGTTTTGGGGGCTCATTTCTCCATTGTAGGTCCCAAGGGTTTGAGTTGCCTAATGTGGGGCATGAACCCCTCACTCCTCAGGGAAAAGCTCCAGAATTGTGAGATCCATGCTGATTTTGGGTCAGCATTTCAGGGGTGGGATTTTTGGCAAGACTCAGTCTCTGCCTCTCCTACCTGTCTCAGTGTGGCCCTTTTATTGTTTTTTTCATGAAAAACCAGTTCGGCTAGTTGAGATTTTTCAGAGAGAATTGTTCCATATGTACTTGTAGATTTGGTGTGTTTGTGAGAGGAGGTGAGTTTAGGATTATCCTGTGCTGCCATCTTGGACCGCCCCCTCCACATATATCTTTATTATAAAGAAATTTATGAGTTACTTCATTCATTCACTCATTTATTTTAATGTCTATTTTTGAGAGAGAGAGTGCACAGAAGCAGGGGAAAGGCTTATGTGAGAGAGGGAGACAGAGGATGTGTCCTCTAGGTGACAGTGGGCTCTTTGCTGACAGCAGAAAGCCTGATGCCAGGCTTGAACCCATGAACTGTGAAATCATTACCTGAGCTGAAGTCGGACACATAACTGACTGAGCCACCCAGACTCCCTATGGGTTACTTCATTTATATACTCATAATATATAAAGTAGTAAAAAGAAGATTGTGATTCTGGGCTGTACTGCTTGCTAAGACTCACTTCCATAATTTTGGGGGGAAAATGTTTAGATCTTTCTCAGGAGAGATTTTGTTGTACTGATCAAATAGGGTATTTTACACACAGCCCCTTAATAAGCTGTAATGTGCTCTTGGCAAAATAGAACAAACGGTGGTTATAGGTCTGAACCTTGGAATCTGTTTAAAGTCCTTGGAGTGTAGTAAAGCACACCTAAAGACTTGGAAATGAAGAAAACACTTCACCCTGTGAGAGTTGTCTTGTCCATACACGCAATGAATCATGGCCAAGATAGGAAAAGTCGCTGATACAGTCAGTATTTATCTCAGTCAATAGCTTATAGCTTTTCCAATTTATTAACATATGCAAAGAAAGTGTGCGGCCCTCTGAAGTTGCTAAGGTGGCCTTGTGCTGTTGAAGGCCAAAGAGAGCCTCTGAGACAAGGACCATAATTGGCAGGGCGTAAAGAAAGGAAATTTAACTCAGAAAAGTCTGAATGATCAGGTTCTCTTGTTGAGGGCATACCTTTGTGAGAAGGATATTTCAAGCCGTGAAAACATCATACCCTTTAAACTTCCCTGGTTTTGCCTCTCGGCTCCAAGTACAGTTCTATTCAGGAATGCAGGTGACCGTGTTCTATTTTTAGTAATTGTACTTTCTTATCATAAAGTCATAATTTAGCCATTCTTCTAGCTCCTGCATCCATAGTGTATTATTAGTCTGCTCTGGCTGCCATAACAAAATACTACCAACTGGGTGCCTTAAACAACAAACATGTATCCTCACAGTTCAGAAGCTGGGCAGTTCAGGATCAAGGTGTCAGCACATTGTTGGTGAGGTGAGGGCTCTCTTCCTGGTTTGTAGATGACTGCTTTCCCACTGTGTCCTTGTTTGACCTTTCCTCAGTGTTTGCACTCAGAGAGAGCAAGTGAGTTGTCTGTTATCTCTTCTTAGAAGGACGCTGATTGTATCATAGTAGCCTCATTGTGTTGTGTTGCGTGTTGTGGCCTCATTTGACCTTAATTACTTCCTTAGAGGCCCTATTCAAATAACAGCCCCGTGTGAATTTGGGGGAGCACACATTGTGTATGTGCCCCTGCCAGATGCCCCCTGCCCCGGCCCACTTTTTTGATCAAATGAGGTCTGGGGGACTTGCATTACCATGAGTATACTGACTGCGATAGCGTATTCTCTAAGCTTGTTCTTTGCTCTTTGGGAGCTATTTTTCATCCCTTCATCTACAGATAGCTCTGTGGACTTGAGTCTGTTTCTCTCTCTAAAATAGTGGTAAGCATTGTTCCACAGAGTGGTTACTGGTCATGATTCTTGAAGGGAAAATATTTTAAGAACTGGAAAGTCAGAAGCAAAGAGGAGTTATTTTCATCAAGGCGTTCAGTGTTCCTTTATTCGCAAAGCTTAACGAGTTGAACCCAAATCGTCTAATTCCAAGTTTAGGATTCTGTGCGTGGCCAGACATGCTCATTTTCCCAGGATTATTGTAATTCTGTACGGGCAGGTACTCTGGGGAAAGTCCCACAAAGTTTACTGGCACCACCTTGTGCAGTACACCCAAATACTGTGGTTTGCTTTGTGAATTAGCACGTCTAAACTCAGCTGCTGGTGGCTGGTGCCCCAAATAAAAGATTTTGCTTTGTGATATGTCTAGAGCTTATAGAAGAATAACCCAAGACTGGAAAAATACTTCTCTTAGCCCAGCCACTTTGCATATTACATATTGATAAGTTTGAAAATGTTAAGGAAACATCCTGTATTGCCTTACCAACTGGTATTTTTATAGAGAGAAAAATCTGATTTAAGTTAATATCTAAGGCTCAAGGGAGGTGGGGAGAAAAGGAGAGAAAAGCTTTGGATCATTACAGGACTGGGAAGGGTATAAATTCTCCCTCCTTGGAGCTACCAAGGGGGTAAGGAGAGGGAGAAAGAGAAAGAAAAAACTCTATGGTGATGCTAATTGTATTCTTTTCCCCCCTCTATATTTGCTACCCCAGATTAAGAGGCACCTTTAGTTTTGATTCCACAAAAGATTTTCCTCAGACTTGGAGCATTTGTTCAGACTAGCTATTGCTGTATGCTATCTATCCTAGGTAGGAGATATTTAAGGGCTTTTTCTTTACTCCTACAGAATTTTAATCTCCTACCATAAGAAACAGAGCTGAGTTCCCAACTGGAGAAAGGAATTTACTTAAAGTGTTCTGTTACGAAGCCATCCTGCCACTAGGGTGTCTCCTTCTGTAGCCACAGCCCTGGGCCTGGCTAGAAACCATGGAGCACAGGGCTACCGGGACCAGTGCCCTGGAGTCCTGACTATGCATGTATGTAGATTGAAGTTAAAAATACTAACTTATGCCATCCATTTGAATACATGAGGTTTTGGGGCTTGAACTCTCTGTGCTTTTAACTTTTTGAAAGCATGTTTAATGTTTCAGTGTTGTTAGGCTTGTAAAACTTTGCGTAATACACAGATGAATTAGTATGAGAAGACATCTTTAATAATTTTATTAATATTATCAAACCTTTGTATTCGGCTCTTGTAAAATTTGTAAGATTTAAATTGCCTAAAATTATGTCCGTATTGCAGTCTTCATTAGTGTTTATAATAATGGAGATTATTACATACAACTTTCTGTTTTGTATTCCTGTTTTCTTTTAATATAAAATGAAAATATTTAGGAAATCAATGAGTTAAGGTCAAGACAAAGCCATATAATCTTAATTCATCTAACAGCTGTCTCTTGTTCCCTGTTTTTTTGGTCATTTTTAAAGTAGTTTACAAATGAGAAAAGCTTTGGCATTAAATTTTCTTTCTTAGAAATGAATTTTTAAGTGATACTTCCTTCAGCAACCATATTTCAACATTATTTCTGTGAGTGTAGTAATTTTCAATTTTCCTGTTGTATATACCTTTCAAATGCTACATGAGGCTAGTTAAGGAAGTTAATATCAGAGTAGGAGAATAAAGTTTAGAATTTCCTGACTTTTAAAATTGTAACTTTTTCCTTTGATGGGCTGGATCATGCAATTTAATTTATATAGTAAGTATAGATGTATTTTCTTTTCAATATGTGGAATTTATTGTCAAATTGGTTTCCATACAACACCCAGTGCTCATCCCAAAAGGTGCCCTCCTCAATACTCATCACCCACCCTCCCCTCCCTCCCACCCCCCCATCAGCCCTCAGTTTGTTCTCAGTTTTTAAGAGTCTCTTAGGCTTTGGCTCTCTCCCACAGTATAGATGTATTTATATTCAAAGAGGTAGTGGTTATTTTCAGCCATCGCACTGTGAATAGCTTTTAAAAAAAAGACTAATTTGCATTGTAGATAATGAAGTACTTGGTGTTTGCCCTTCACTTTTGATAGCTTTCAGTTTTCACCTCTCTGGCTATGACCCGAAGTCATTCCAAAAGTTGCAGTCAGATTTTTTGTAGAGGAGTTACAGTTGAATAATTACCCACCTTCTGTACGTATATTTGTACAAATACCAATAGAATTGTATGTGCTATCTGAAGAAGCCAATGCAGTGGGTATTTATTTCCTTGTTGAAGTATTTTTCAACTGTTCCTCTTCCCAATAAGGATAGTCAGATTGCTAGTAAGAGGGATTCATTCATTCATTTATTCATTCAACAAACATGTGTTGAAAGCCTACCATGTGCCAAGCACTTCCAGGTATTGAGGATATATTAGCAATCAAAGCAAAGTCCCTGTCCTCTTAGATATTTCATTCCAGTGGGTAGAGAAAGAACATACAGGGATTGGATAAGTGTATACTCTGTGAGGTAGTTATAAATGCTATGATGAAAGTCTATGTAGAATAGGGAGATATGGAGTAATAATGGGGTGCTGTTTGGGGTACGGTGGTCAGGGAAGGCCATGCTCTCTGATAAGATAATATCTAACTGGAGACCCATAAGAGGTATGTGTATCTCAAGGAAGAACAATCTAGTAGGTAGGAACAAGTGCAAGTGCAAAGGCCCTGTGATGGACGTGTGCTTGCAGTAAGTATTCCCAGGATAGTAAAATGACTGTGGCAGGGGTAGAATGTGGGGGGGAAAAAGAGTTTCAGTTGTTTGGTGAGGGTAAAAATAGGGGTCAGAGGACATGGAATCCCGTAATGACTTATATAGGCCCTGGTAAAAACTTTTTCTCCCAGTGGAGGATATGGAGCCAAAGAGAGGCAGGATCTGAATGAAAGTCCACAAGGATCGCTGTGGTAGAGCAGAATGACTGATTGGTAGGTTAGTGCAATAATTCAGTCAAGAGATGATAGTGGTTTATGGGGCCCCTGGGTGGCTCAGTTGACTGAGCATCCAGCTCTTGATTTTGGCTCAGGTCCTGATCTCACAGTTCCTGGGATTAAGCCCCCGAGCCCAGCTCTGTGCTGGGTGTGGAGCCTGCTTGAGATTTTCTCTCCCTCTCCCCAGCTCATGGACATGCACGCGCACGCTCTCTCTCTCTCTCTTTAAAAAACAAAAAACAAAAAAAGGTGATCGTGGTTTAGACCAGAATGAAAGTGCTACAGGAGGTGGAAGGGGGATTCTGGAATACTTAGAAGGTAAAGGTGGTAGGATTTGTTGGTTAGAGATAATGTGTGAGAGAAAGTGAGTGATTAAGAACGACTCCAGAATTTACCTGGAAAATTTACATCTCTCTCACTTGCCTCTTGCTACCTTTACTATGTTTACAGAAACCTTTTCTTCCTCATTCTGGTGATCCCCCACCTTGTAGCCCCTGTGTCTTAATGTTTATCAAAACTAGCAACCTTCCTGTAAGTCTGTTGATGTGGCCCATCTTAACTTTTCTGTAAGAAAATGGCCAAATTCTGAATGTTCACCAGATCTTTGGAATTCTTTTAAGCCATTTAAAATAGAAGGTTAACTTCTTTCTTTGAAATAATTGTATTTTATGGCAGATAGGATAAAATAGAGCCTGCTGATTAGAAGCCGTGGGGAACTAGTTTGCTGGGGAGCAAGTCTCTTTTGCTCTTTCGGCCTCTAAGAGCAATGTCTCCTCCTTCAGCATTCTCCTCACGTGGCACCATTCAGAGAGGACTTCTCTCACCACTCCACTTAAAGCGCTGCCCCTGGGGTACCCAGGTGGCTCAGTCAGTTAAGCATCCGGCTCTTGATTTCAGCTCAAGACTCTTGGGTTCCGGCTCAGGTCATGATCTCACAGTTTGCGGGATCAAGCCCCACGTCGGGCTCTGTGCTGACAGCATGGAGCCTGCTTGGGATTCTCTCTCTCTCTCTCTCTCTCTCTCTCTCTCTCTCTCTCTCTCTCCCCCCCCCCTTTCTGTCTGCCTCTTCTCTGCTCACATGTGCGTTCTTTCTCTCTCACTCTCTGTCAACATAAATAAACTTTAAAAAAAAAATAAAGCACTCCTCCCTTTCTTTCTATCGCCTTACCTTGTTTTGTTTGTCTCTCCTGGATTTATCATCATCTGTCATTGTTCCTTGTTTTTGTCTCTGTGTCACCCCACTGAAATATAAACTCCATAAGGGTAGTGGCATTGCTTTTTCTTCTGTTGTAGTGCCAGAGTCTAACACGGTACTTAACATGTAGTAGTTACTCAGTAAGTGACTGCACATGAATCGAATGAATGAATAGTTTTAAGCATATGTCCTTATGTGAAAGTATAGCACAGGATGGCACAGAATTGGTGTTTATTAAGTGGCCACATGCGAAGAAAAACAGATACCCTTGTGCGTTGCCAGGGAGAATATAAAATGGCACAGCTGCTGTGGAAAATGATATCGCGATGCCTCAAAAATTAAACATAGAATTACCCTACGGTCCAGCAATTCCCCTTCTATGTGTGTGTTCAGAAGAAGTGAAAGGAGGAGCACAAACATGTTTGTTCACCCATGTTCATATCAGCATTATTCATGGTAGCTAAAAGGTGGAAGCAGCCCACATTCTCACTGACAGATGAATGGATAAAAACACAGGAATGCCTAGGTGGCTCAGTAGGTTAAGCGTCCGACTTCGAATCAGGTCATGATCTCATGGTTTGTGGGTTCGAGCTCCGTGTCGGGCTCTGTGCTGACAGCTCGGAGCCTGGAGCCTGCTTCAGATTCTGTGTCTCCCTCTCTCTCTACCCCTCTCCTGCTTACGCTCTGTCTCTCAAAAATAAATAAACGTTAAAATTTTTTAAAAATATGGTAAATATATATAAAATGGGATTTTATTCTGCCTTAAAAAGGAATGAAATTCTGATATGTGCTACAACATGAAGACGTTTTGCTAACTAAAATAAGCCAGTCACAAAAGGACAAATACTTTATGATGCCACCTATATGAGGTACCTAGAGTAGCGAAATTCATAGGGACAGAAAGCAGAAGGGTGGTTGCTAGGGATTGGGGGGAGGGGAGAATGGGAAATTAGTGTTCGTGGGTACAGAGTTTCTGTTGGAGAAGATGAAGAAGTTCTGGAGATGGATGGTGGTGATGGTTACGTAATTATGCGAATGTACTTAATGCCACTTAATGGACACTTCAGTATGTTTAAGATGGTACCTTTTATGCTATGTCTATTGTACTACAATTTAAAAAAGAAAAAATAGAAAAATGGACCTGAAAGCAGGGTATTCTGAGTTTGAATTTCACCTTAACCTTCTCAGTTTTCTGGGCTTTTTCATGGTTCCGCTTTAGGCTTTAACAAACAGAACCTGAAGTATTTACTAACATTCACTGTGTTGGGATCTTACCAGTACTCTTGTGAGGACTTTAATTTTGTATTTCCTCATTTCTAGGTACTTAAACTCAATTTTATTGTGGTTCTTTTCTGTAATTTTAAACATGTTTTTATGTATCTCAAATTCTTATTCTAAAGCCTTAAATCCTGTTTCCTGATGTTTAAGTCCTATCAGGTTGTACCCTTAATAGATGGTTTACTTTCATTTTCTCATTTTATTATTTATGAAAAAAAGATTTCCTAGTTATTAGTTCTCATGTTCTTCCTTCCCAAGTAGTAAGTTACTTTTTACTGTTGCTGTCAGAGCTTTCTATGTCTAATCAGGAAACAGAAACCACACAGTGATTTTATTTTAATTTTTTAAATGTTTATTTATTATTGAGAGAAAGAGAGAGAGCGCACAAGTGGGGGAAGGGCAGAGAGAGAAGGAGACACAGAATCCAAAGCAGGCTCCAGGCTCTGAGCTGTCAGCACAGAGCCCAATGCGGGTTTCGAACCCACGGGCTGTGAGATCATCACCTGAGCTGGAGTTGGACACTTAACCAACAGAGCCACCCAGGTGCCCCAGAAACTACACAGTGATTTAAACAGGAGAAGCTTAATATAGAGCTATTAGGCTACAATAGGCGAATAACTGTAAGATGTAAAAGAGAATGGTAATAGACACCCTAGGGCTGGAGGAGAGTGTTCAAGGAAGGAACACCTCCAAACAGGGGACCCCTATCCAGAGCTGGAGTTCAGACCTTTCTGGAGAAGATGTGATTGTAGCCTCTCGGGCGGTGGAGAAGTTTGCTGCGTTGCTGGGGCCAGTGTTGGTCCCTGGGCACTAGGCAAGCAGGAAACAACCCTGTGGGGCATAGTCAAGCTGAGGCTGCTGGGTGGTCATGCTGGGCGCCACTGATTGGGAGCATGGGGCCCGGAATGCAGGCTACAGCAAGGGGGTCAGGGATCGTACGCATAGAGCACTGATGGAGACAGAGAATCTGGAAGGGGCTGATGGCATTGGGTGTAGCAGAAAGAAGCTGGCATGTTTGGAGTGGTGTGTGAGAAAGGACAGGAGGAGATTCAAGAGAAAGCTTTTTTGTTTTTTTCCCTCCTCTAATCCTCATGTGTTTAAAATGCATACCAGTAGCGTAAATGCTGCTTCTATTAATATATTCCTCTCAACCTCATTGCTTTAGCTTAGGCTTTCATCATCCCCATCCCAGGGGGCTACATTAATCTCCCAGTTTGTCTTTCTGCCCTCGGAATCTTTCTCTTTCATCTAGTATTAAAAATAAAGGGGCACTTGCGGGGGCTCAGCTGGCTAAGCATCCAACTCTTGATATTGGCTCAGGTAGTGATCTCATGGTTATAGATTGAGCCCCATGTCAGGCTCCATGCTGGGTGTAGAGCCTGCTTGGGGTTCTCTCTCTGTCTCTGTCTCTGTCTCTGTCTCTGTCTCTCTGTCCCTCTCCCTCCTTCGCTCCCTCCATCCCTCCCTCTCAAAAAATAAAAAAATAAAGATCTGACATGACATTTTGCTACTTAAAATTCTATCATGACCCTCACCTCCACCCCCCACTGCTGAGTAACTCCAAGCTCCTCTGGTGGCATACAAGGCCCTGTAGGTTGGACGTCTGCCTTCCACCAGCCACCTTAGACACTTTCTGTATTGAATTTCTCTAAGATCCGCAGACATGATTTTCCTCCCTGCATATTTTGTCCCCTCCGGTGTCCCTTACTTACCTTGACACCTGGAAAATACCTTCTCATCCTTTAAGTCTTCAATGTCACCTATTCTATCCCTGTTTGCCCAAGTCTTCCTCAGTGCCAGGTGACCACGTTACTTTCAGCCTGTTTCTGTTTGTTGATGTATGTCTCATCCCACAGTGGAACTGAGTTGTTGTTGTTGTTGTTTTTACATTATGTCTTAGTCTGTTCCGGCTGCTATAACAAAACTACAGACCGATGGCTTATAAACAGCAGAACTGTATTGCTCGTAGTCTGGAGGCTGAAGCAAGATTAGGGTGCCAGCACGACGGGGTGAAGGCTGTCTTCTGACTCTCAGACTTCTCATTGCACCCTCACATGGTGGAAAGGGCTAGGGATCTCTCTGGATCTTCTTTGGTCAAGGCATTAATCCCACTGATGAGGCTTCCATCCTTGTGAATTAAGTACCTTCCAAAGACCCCATCTACTAATACCGTCACATTCAGGGCTGAGGATTTCAGCATGTGAATTCGGTGGGGGAGGAGGGACACACACTTTCAGTCCATGGCACCCTATTCATCTTTTCACCTTGGTACTTAATGTACCACACGGCCTGTAGTAGGGCTCAGATGTTTGTTACGTGAATGAATGAACCACATCCACGCATACTTCACTTCAAATAGTTTTTCACTCACGTAACATGGTCATCTGCCGTAACTTGAAAAAATAGACTTCAGAAGGATAAACACTATGTTTGAGAATTATTGGGATTCTGTGTGTTTATACCTGTGTAAGAAATAATACTCTAATTTCTATACTGCTGTTTTCCTAATCCTTCAATATATATTGCCGTGGGATTGGTAGAGCAAGTTAGAGCTAAGAAAAGCAAGGTAAAAGTGAGCCCAAATCAAGGAGACAGATACTTAAGAGCCCCTTATACGTACCATAGTATTACATCTGTGACTCTGGGTACTCTTTCACATCTCAGATTCTGTGATTAATTTGTAAGATTTAGGCTTTACACAAAAGTTATTTAAATGTTTTCCTAAAGTGGGTGGTTATGTTAAATATTTAAATATAAAGTTGTTGTAAAATTGTCACATTACATAAAATACAATAAGGCTGTATAATATACAGTGAACACTATGCTGTACTCCTTGACGATACCAAAAAATGCATCTTTTTATATGTCTGCACATGCACACTTTTACTCACAAAAACGTATGTGTGCCTATTTATAATTTCTAAAATCGGCACATAAATTTATAATTTGAAAAATTGGTACATGAATATAATATTGGTGGTGATGTCCCTTTTTTGAGTTCCGGTATCTGAAAAAACTACCATTCTAATTCCTAAAAAGCACGTAAAATTTTAGTGCCAGGAAATACATCCTCTTTGGCAAACTTTGTTTTCTAGCCTATGTAAGGCCTTTTGAGGTTGGTTCTGCTTTTCCTAGTAGCCTTAAGGAAAATTGATTTGATAAGATTTTAACAAAAGATTTGATGCCCTGACATATCCTCAAGAGTGGTTAGCTGTGAAAACAGCTGCTAGAATATATTCATAGAAACTGTCTTCCATTCCTAAGAGTTAGAAAAATATAATAAGGTATGCCTTAATCATCCAGTTGCATTAGGTTTGGTTATTCTATAATGCACCTGGACCAGGGACATATGGATTCCAGACACTTTTTGTTAAAGGGATACAAAGTAAGCATGGCTTTGTTTTTGTTTTTGTTTTTAAGTAGGCTCCACACCCAAAGTGGGGCTTGAACTCATGACCCTGAGATCAAGATTTGCACACTCTACTGACCACGCACAGGGCCAGCCAGGTGCCTCCAAAGTAAACATGTTTTAAACATAATTCGTAAACGTAATTCTGGGCCCATATTTATCCAAGTAATTTTATGATCCCATAACCAAAATAAAATAGCTGAAAGGGAACTAGTATGAAAAGAACAGTATTTTACTGTAGAGGTTGCCAAACGAGCTCTGCTAGAGTTTGCCACTCTTGCCACAGAATAATTTTCTGAAATACTGATTATAACTATTAGCAAATACATACTATGGCTTTCCTAAAAAAGAAATTCTCAGTTTATCATTTGCTACTTATGTTAATTGAAGAAAACAAAAGGAAGGGAAGATTTAAAAAGCGAAACAAGTTGCCCCCCCATATCCTAATTTCATGATTTTGAAAATCATGACATTATTTTAAGGTTTTATTATTTAAAAGGGTATTTCTTTATTTATCTTGCTTGATATAAACAGAGGAGTTGTCACAGTTAATCAGTCACAGATATTTATTAAGGATCCTCATATCAAACAGTGTGCTATGTCTTGTTGAGTTTGCAGAAACATATAATACATAACTTTTATCCTCAGGAAGTTTATAACCTAGTAAAGAAGATTAAACATAGATAAAACATTTTATGTACGATTAAGTGTTGAATGAAATATTAAGGCACTAAATATGGTAGGAGTTAAAGAATTTTCAAACCAAAGGAGATTTTAGAGATAATCTCATTCCGTTTCTCGTTATACTGATGAGGAAGCAGAAGTCTGGAGGAGATGTTACCTCAGAAATCTGCCCAGAGTCCCACTGGATAATGTCAGAACCAGAGGTAGAACCCAGGCTTCTTGACTGTAGCCTTTTTGTAGTACTTTCTGTTTATAAGCACCTATGAACATGTATGGGTGGGCTTGATTCAAGACCCAAGGAAGAAGTGAGTTCTTGAAGGGTAGGGTTAGATTCTGGGGAGAAGAGCTGCTGTTTCCTGATGGAGAGAGGTCAGAAGGCTTGGGGAAGAATGGAGGGAATAGCCTAATGAGGGTAGAAGGCACATGGTAGGGACTGTTACTAACCTGGGGTTGGATAAGGAGCCCTTGGAAGCCAGGTAGATTTTTATGTTCTTGGTACTGGGGTGCTTTTATAGATCTCTCAAATGGACTCACTTGATAAAAATTATGTTTTGGGAAGATCAGTCTGTGATGGTGACCTTGAAAGATGGAAGTAAGATCACTCAAGGGCAAGGTGGGTTGGGTTATCAGGTTGTTGTAGTAGGAATAAAGTAGAAAATTAAAACCCACAAGGCATTTCTAGGAGAGGAAAACAATAGCCACAGATTGTAGTTTTATAAAGAGAATGAAGGGTAGAAGAGTGTAGAAGAATGGTATTTCCATGGACAGAAATAAAATAACTTGGATGAAGACCAACGTGTATTGAGTATTTTTGTGAAAACTTAAAATCAAGTTGTAAATGAAGGATTTTGGAAATCATCTGTGCTGAGTTGGGGGATAAATACTCTATCATCCAACTAAATGTATCCATTGGGGATTTGGAAACATAACAGTGAAGTGAAAGGGCCAAAATAGAGATTTTAGAATCTTGTCGATATGACTGTGTTGGAATTGTCAGGAGATACGAGTGCACTAAAGAAACAGGGGCGCAAGAGAGGAGACGGTCTTGGCAATGTTACCTACAATTGTAGGGGAGAGGGTGAAGAAGAGGAGCTAAAAGAGGAGACAGAAAAGAATGAATTAAAAATGTCAGAGTGCTGAGCACTAGTTAAGAGCACCATGGGCCTCAGGCCCACACAGACCTACAGTGAAGGTCATCGTCTGTCTCCACTTTGCTTTGTTACAGTCATCTTCTTTTAAGACTCGATTTTCCTCCTATGTGAAAGGCAATAGTAATAGTACCCCCATTTTAGGTAGGGGTTACTGCAAGCATTGAATAAAGCCAGGAAAAGTGCTTAGCTAGCTCAGGGCTTGCTACACAGATACAGTCAGTAAATCTTAGAAGATAAAGAGGGCCATGGAAGAGGTCATTTTCATGACAGTGCCTCTGAAAAGCAGAAAGATAAACTAACATCTGAAAGGTGGGTTTTGGGCAAAGCATCGTTGGAATAGAGTCATGATGCCGTAATTTGGCACATATTCATGTGCCAGTTGTACGGTGGCGAGTCAGCTTTGAAGTAGAATCATATACTTTCCCATTCTAAGAATGAGAACTGAGAAAGCTTTTCCTGTTGGTCTTGATGTTAAAAGAATTACTACTGAGTGCTAATGAAGACTTACTGTAAATGTATTAACATGTTTTTTTAATGTTCTTTTTTATTTTTGAGAGAGAGAGAGAGACAGAGCACCAGCAGGAGAGGGGCAGAGAGAGAGGGAGACACAGAATCCGAGGCAGGCTCCAGGCTCTGAGCTGTCAGCACAGAGCCTGATGAGGTGATCGAACCCATGAACCGTGAGATCATGACCTGAGCCGAAGTCGGACGCTCAACCGACTGAGCCACCCAATTGCCCCTAAATGTATTAACATTTAACCTAAAATAGGATTTAGGTTTTAATTGGAGTTTCCCATATCTTTGGATAGTCAATAATGAAATGTGTGCATTTTAATTTAGAGTTAATAATCAGTTATACCTGTTGTGTACACTTGGAGACTGTTAGGTTATCTCTGCATTTTTCATTTATACATATAAACAGCTTTGAATGGAAGGCTACTTACATTCAAGTTTATAAAAACCACTATGGATATGGTTTAAATCGAACAGCAGTAATATAGCTGAATCTGTAGTTGTCACTGCTTCTTTGTTTAGCATGCATTGTTAACACATTCACCAGTTCCCTTTTCTAGTAAAGTTATCCATTTACCTCTCGTTTAGATCCTAGGCCACTGGGATAGAGGAAAATATAAGAAATGAGCATTTTTTCCAGTCAATTTTTTTCCTATATTATTCTTTGAATAATGGATTTACTTTTTCATATAAGATGCTAGTGGTGCCTCACATCGTTAATAATACTTTCCTAAATGAAAGTAAAGCTTATTGTAATATTTCCTTCCTTCCTTCCTTCTCTTTCTTCCTTCTCCTTTTTAACTTTCTTTCTTTCTTTCTTTCTTTCTTTCTTTCTTTCTTTCTTTCTTTCTTTCTTTCTTTCTTTCTTTCCCTCTCTCTGTCTTTCTTTGAGGCAGGGGGAAGGTAGGGGCAGAGAGAGAGAGAGAGAGAGAAAATCTTAAGCAGTGTCCACACCCAGCACAGAGCCCCACTGGGGGCTTGATCTCATGACCATGAGATCATGACCTGAGCCCAAGTCAAGAGTCAGATGCTTAACCGACTGAGCCACCCAGGTACCCATTGAATTTTCTATTAGCAATTCTTTCATAAATTTTTGAGAAATCATTAGCTTTTATGTTTGTGGCCTCAATCTTAAAGTTCATTTGAAAAATGTAGTAAAACTAAAATTTAAAAAAGAGAACAATTTTCCGGGTTAAAAAAATGAGTTTTTAAAGCTGTTTTCATAAAATCAGTTCTTTTAACTCAGGGACATTTAGGGAGATTTTGTATATTGTAGTATCCTGTCACCCCATGACTACATTTTTATACTTGTCATATTAAAAACTTTTTTTGTTATCATTTTGAGGAGAAAATGGAGAGATATTTGTTGATAAATCTTTATTATTCTTGTCATGCATCTATTTTAATCACAAATTATTTTACTTTTACTATATTTCTCTGTTGGATATATTGAGATCTTTGGAAATGTAGTAGTATGTGGATGTATGGTGTATGGATATTCAGTATGTGACTTCTAAAGCTGATTTTTATGCTATGAGATGTTTGTTTATCAGTGTCCTTATTATAGACCATGATTATGCTTTCTATATGCCATCTTCTGCAATTGTGTGAAATAGCAATATAAAGTAAATTAAAAGTAAGCTAGTGATTTGTAACTAATTTGTAAGATATTAGAAGTCAGAGTAGTTTAACCTCCGTACAGGCTGTATTATTTCTGAGTCACAGATTTAAAAAGCATAAAGCATAGTTAATCATGAAACTCCACATAAAGTAATAGGAAAATGATAAGAGGGAGTCTGTTCAGTTGAAGTCAACATTGTTAGAGGACCGCCATTTTGAAAGAGCACTGTGGTCCTGGTACTGCTGGTCCAAGGTAGACCTACCTGAAGGCATCAAGATGAGAATGAAAAGGAAGATTTTCTTTCTTTTTTATTTTTTTTTAATGTTTAATTATTTTTGAGAGAGAGAGAGAGAGAGAGAGAGAGAGAGAGAATATGAGCGGGGGAGGGGCAGAGAGAGAGGGAGACACAGAATCGGAAGCAGGCTCCAGGCTCTGAGCTCTCAGCACAGAGCCCGATGCGGGGCTGGAACCCACAAGCCGTGAGATCGTGACCTGAGCCTAAATTGGACGCATAACCGACTGAGCCACCCAGGCGCCCCAAGAAGGAAGATTTTCTAATGTAAGAAAGTTATTTTTAACTTCTGGCTTCCCTGGTCTTGTCTACCACAGTTGTATGTATTATAAAACTGACCAGCATCTCAGCATTTCTTTATCTAAACTTGCCAATGTATTTATTCAGTTTTTCAATAAATATTTACTAAACATTTAATATGTGCCGGGCATGTTTTGAGCAGGGGAGAAAGAATAAGACCGATGTAGCTCCTACCCTCATGGAGGTCACATTCTCCTGGGGGGCACATAGGGGCAAAAACAGGTAAATAGGCAAATGATGTATTTGCTGGGTGAAGTATGTCATATGAAGGACACACACAAGGGGAAGAAGATTGAGAAGATCGGAGAGTAAACTGTGTCAGCTGTGGCGGAAGAGATGCCATGAAGTTGAAACCCTAAAGAGAAGGAACTAGGTCTTTTAGGAGGGAGGAACAGGGGCCGGCGCCTGGGTGGCTCGGTCGGTTGGGTGTTGTTGGACTTCCTCTTAGGTCATGATCTTGTGGTTCATGGGTTCGAGCCCCGAGTCAGGCTCTGTGCTGCCAGCTCGCAGCTTAGAGCCTGCTTTGGATTCTGTGTCTCCTTCTCTGTCTGCCTCTCCCCTGCTGGTGATCTGTCTCTGTCTCTCAAAAATAAATAAACATTAAAAAAAAAAATAATAAAAAACCTTAAAAAAGGACAGAGGAACATTACTTCAATAGGGATAATTAAATGGCCATAGACCCTGAGGCAAGATTAAAATTCTTTATTCTTATAACTGGAAGTGGGTTAGCTTGCTTATAAATTTGGGGTTGGGAGCCCCGAGGGAGGTGAGGGAAAAGGAGAGAAATTAAGGGCAATCCTTAGGTTTCTAGCTTATGTAAATGGATGAATGGCAGCATTGTTTATGGGAATGGGGAAGGGTTATGTGTTTAGGATCAAGTGGGGCTCAGCTTTGTTTTGAGAATTTGGTCCAAGAAGTGGTCAGTTGAGGGGATTAAAATTGTTACTATATTAAGGTAAAATTGTATAGAGAAGAAACTTTAATTATCGCTGAGAAACTTAGGAGATCCCTCAAATGTTAATAAAATTTAGGAAGCCAAAGCAGTACTCTAGGGAAGCACCAAGGCTATCAAAGGATTTAGCAAAAAGCAATCTGTTTGGGGGGATTTGATGTACTTTGACCCCCCAGAAAGATTAAAAAGTTAGAAAGTCAAGTAAAAAAGTGTTAAAGTGGAAAAAGGTAGATTGTCCAGAAGGCACATGAAAATGATAAATTAAAATACATAATCATCAAGAGATTGTTGGTGAGAGAGGCCATTGGCTCATCAGATAATACAGAAAATAATTACGATAGACACAGAACATCTAACGCTATGGTTGAAATACGAGATGTTAATGTTCATGGGATATACTAAAGAGATGATGCCAGAATTGAAAGAAAAAGAAATTTCTAGAGGATCTAAAACCTAAAGATTTTAGCAAACTCCTTGAGAATAAACTTTCAATGCCTGAGTAGTTTTTAAAACTCCAGGTTTAGCTAGCTCATGGCTGAGAATTTCAATGACTACTTAGAATATGAACTCATTAAAATGAAAGTCAGTCTTGTTTTTATTTTTAATGTGATATTTCCCAGTTCTTTAAGTCCTTATTTAGAAGGACTTAAATGATTCATATCCTTACAAAAGTGAATGATAGGCCTTCTTGAAATTAATAAGGGTGAAGACTTGCTGAGTAGCATTCAGTTTAAACTTGGGACTTTCTTGCGAAAGAAAGCTTTGTTCTGAGAGAACCCTACTCTACGTCAGAAAGAAACAGACCATTTCTGTTTTGTTTCCCAATACGTGTGCTCACCATACTGGACACAGTGCTGGACGCATAGTAAGCTTTTAGTAAATACTTGTTGGATGAATATGAATTTTACAGTTTGGGGTTTTGTGGGAAGCTGATACCCTACAAACCAGTTCAGTTGCGGTGCCTGAGGCGAAGTCTCTCCTATTACCGCATTCAGGTATTATGCTGTAGCAAGGCTGTCATGGAAATAGTGCTGATGGTCAGAAATGGGGTAGGACATTTTTAAGATGATGTGTTCCCATGCATCACAGAGAATACTGGTTATTTTAAGCCACCATAAATTCCTCTTAGAATTTTTGTGGATTGTAATTATTTTGATCAGTATCTTCTTTAAAGTTAATAATTTATGGTTGACTGTGTTGTTCCTAAATTCCAAGTAGTAAAAGATTGAGTTCATGGTGCTTTTGAGAACAAATACTATCAATGACTATTGAAAGAAGTTTTATGGATGATAGATGACCTATCCCAGGACCTCATTTTACTTGGATTCATTTCTAAAAGTCCAGTAGATATGCTTATTACTGTAGTCACATGTGGAAAAATGACACACATCTCTGCTCCATAGTTCTCTGTATTTTTTTTTCTAGCAGATCATTTCTTTTGTATTCACTCCCTAATTTTGGATCCATACTTTATTTACGCTAATTATGTGTCTGACCTTCCTTCTTCCTCTTTCTTTCTTCTTTCTTTCTTTCTTTCTTTCTTTCTTTCTTTCTTTCTTTCTTTCTTTCTCTGTTTCTTCTTTCCCTCTCTCTCTTTCTTTGTTTCTTCTTTCTTTCTCTTTCTTTCTTTCTTTCTTTCTTTCTTTCTTTCTTTTTCTCTCTCTCTCCCCCTCCCTCCCTCCCTGTTTCCCTTCTTCCCTTTCTCCCCTTCCCTTCCCTTCCCTTCCCTTCCCTTCCCTTCCCTTCCCTTCCCTTCCCTTCCCTTCCCTTCCCTCCTCCTCTTCTTTTTTCTTGACTACAATAAACTTTCTTCTAGAATAATATGAATTGACTTGGGATCCCTTTGTCATGCTCCTGTAATTCAGTGTTTATATTCTCAAATATTTGTCTCCACAACCTCTGTTCCTTTTATGTAGACACATTTTAGTGGTTGCAGACTCTTCTCCACCAGCCTTTCTGGATCACAGTAGTGGTTTACCCTGACCACAAGGATGGAACCTCATCAATCATGGAGATATAGAATTAGGTCATAGTGAACATTAAAGAAGCAACATCACCTTTTACTCTGGCACCCGTGGGGAGGATCATTATTTACCAAAAGAAAACAGATTGAGCGGAGGTCTATTAGAGTGACTATGTTATGTGCCATTACTGAAAAACAGTTATGCAATAAATTCTCAAGGGTTGAGCTGTTTTCAATGTTATGTATGAGAGCACACTTTATGGGCTTATAGCTGGGAATTTTATATATACGTGATGATAGAGGAACAGTGTAACATTTATAAACTTGGAGGCAAGGTAATGTGATGGCTTTGGGGTCTTTGGGATGAAATGCTTCGAATCCTGACCCCCTTCACTTACTAGCTTTATAACTGTGTGGAGGTTACTTTGACCTCTCCGGCCTCAGCCTCCTATTGTGCAAAATGGAAATAATATGATTTCCTGGCAAGAATTTTGTGAGAATCGAATGCAGTTACATACAGAAAATGCCAAATGAAACGTTCGGCACATGTAGATATTTCCCCCAAAGAAAAATAGATTCTGCTGCTAAATATAGAAGGGGAGAGATAAAAAAAAAAAAAAAAAAAAAAAAAAAAAGTTTCTGCATGATTCGCCAGAGCTTTGTGCCCATAAACCTCTAGACTGTCTCAGCCTAAGGGGTCCACTATGATCTTAGCATGGATGTGTGTTTGAGAAAGGCATGGAATTTTTTTATATTTTTGTTTGCCTTGAACAAAAGGTCCACTTGTGCTCTGAGGTTGTAGGTGGCTGCTGGATAGAAGGATACGTATGGGAAGGAGGAGGTCGTGCAAGGGCAATTTAACAGGCCCCAGTCTACCTTCTGGCAGAGCAGCTCTTACCTCTCCGTTTTACCTTTTGTATTTTCATGGAAGGCATTGAATGAACAAAAGGGTCTGTGTTTTTCAGAAAAGTTTGCACAACCCAAAGCAGGCTCAGGTACCCCATTCCTGGACTTCCCTTTCCCTCAGGTCTCACTCTGCTTTTCCCTCAGCCTTTTAAAGTTTGTGGGAAAGGGTGGGGCAGGGAAGGATGTCCACTTCCAGGCTGTGTTATTGGTGGAGTTCTCAGCCAACAAAGCATGGAAAGCCAAGTGTCCTGTGCACAGAGGAGGGCATTCCTGGTGGAAACGTTCCTTGGCCTCTTTACCTCTATAGTTGATCACTCACACAGAGCCACCTTTTGAGCCGTTATCAGAAATTTTGATTTAACTTTGAAGTAACAGCTACTGATGACTTCTTCTCTGCCTTTAGTTGACCCTTCTGGATTTTCCTTCTTTATCCATCTTGGACTCTTGTGTTCTCCAGCTCTTTCCCTACTACCCTTCCCTGCACCCGCCCATGAGAACTCTGACTCTGGGTGAATCTGTCTGTGTGTGCTCTGCCATCCAGCGCTGTTGGAGAAGATAACACACACATTGGGTGCATTCATTGCTTGTAGTTTTCTGAGCTCTGGCTTCTGTCTCTTCCAGTTCTCTGAGTGGCCCCTCTGCCTTCTGTGCTCAGTGTCTTCTTCTCTGTTGGCCTCTCACTGACAACATGTAAATAAGCATGCTCAAAGGAGCCCAAGCATCACATGAAAATAACAGATGAGCCCATCCACTGCTTGAGGTACAGCCCTCTCTTGCCTCACAGACTTTTAATGTTTATTTGTTTTTGAGACACACACACACACACACACACACACACACACACTACAGTGGGGGAGGGGCAGAGAGAGACAGAATCTGAAGCAGGCTCCAGGCTCGGAGCTGTCAGCACAGAGCCCAATGTGGGGCTCGAACCCACGAACTGGGAGATCATGACCTGGGCTGAAGTTGGACGCTTAACCGACTGAGCCACCCAGTCGCCCCATCATGAATTTTTATTTAAAATCCATTGTTTATTTTCATGGTCCACGCAGTTTCTCCTCCTATAACCCAAACTGCTTGTGTAAATGTGTTTCACTTGCCTGCTTACTAATGTCCAGCAGCTTGTGTTCCCGCAGGAGGGAGTCTCATATGTGCTGCCTTATGTTCACGCCCTTCTGCTCCTCCTTTCCGCTCAGGCACACTGCCTTCATTTCCTCATGTATACTTACTTTTTTACTTATACTAGGTTTTTACAGATTCTATTCCTTCTTCCTGGAAAACAATAATCAGACTTTCTGTTGGGTCATCTCCTGAGAGAAGTTTTTCCCTGACCCGACCTGGCCAGGCTTGGTCCTCCTGCTTTATAACCCCCTCTTCATATCACTTGTCACATTTGTGGCTATCCTTTTACTGCCTTTCTTCCTATGTCTTTCAATGTGGCTTCTAGAGAATTGGCATCTCGTTGGTCATGAGAGCTGGTACTCGAGTGTAAGGAGTCCAAGGAATATATGTTTAAGAAATGACTGAGTAGGGGTGCCTGGGTGGCTCAGTCAGTTGAGTGTCCGACTGTTGATTTCGGCTCAGGTCATGATCCCAGGGTCATGAGATCGAGTCCAGCGTCAGACTCCACACTGAACGTGGAGCCTGCTCGAGATTCTTTCTCTCTCTCTCTCTCTCTCTCCCTCCCCTGCTCGCATGCACTCTTGCTCTCTAAGATTAAAAAAAAGAAACGACTGACTAAAGGAACAGCTTTATCTCTCCCTAGCTCTATGTCTTTGGCCTTGGGAGAACTTCTTTTTCCTTGGTAGAGTAAAAAGTTTTAAGTGGAGGTGAAACTGTTAGTTTCTCTACTGGAGTTTATGACTACAGTGTAGTCAATTGTACATAATAGCTGCAGAGTATACATACTTTTTCCTTATGGGTTTCTGCTTTTTGCTCTTTTAAAAAAACTAGAGGGGCACCTGGGTGGCTAGGTTGGTTGAGCCTCTAAGTCAGGCTCAGCTCTGGTCTTGATCTCAGGGTCTTGAGTTCAAGCTCCACGTCAGGCTCTGCACCGACGGTGTGGATCCTGCTTGGAATTCTCTCTCTCCCTCTCTCTGCCCCACCCCTTCTCAAAAAAAAATAAACATTAAAAAAATAGAAGACAAAAGTAACCTTTATATTATTTGCACAGCTACTTTATTGGTGTAAAAAAAAAAAAATCCCCTGTCAACCTATCTACGTATGAATATGACAAAGAACCGTGACACTATTTGGGCTCTACTATAAAGTAGATTACATGATCTCTTAATTACTTCATGTATTCACATTTACATGTAAATATGTTCCTAGCGTATTTCAATTCAAACTCACAACATAAATGGAGAAATGACTGTAGTTTATATTTAACTGAGCTGAGAAAACATATTGTGGTAATTAAACTTTTTTTTTTTAAACAAAAGCTTTTTTTATAAATAAAATAGCTGGCTTCCAAGTACTTGTACTTTAATGAAAACAACTGTATGTTGTAAGCCAAATTTTCCTCTTAAATACTTCCTTTATATCTTATGCTGTATTTTCTCTAAATTATAGTTCTGTGTTTGGGGTTGAATTCTAAGAGAGTAATAATGGACTGTACCCTGCAGCCACAAAAGCAGTTTGGTAATACAGGAGCCAGGTGACACCTTTTCCCCTCCAAGTGTGTAGATCCGTGGTGTGGACGGGGATCTGCAATTATTCTGTCAGTGGACAGCAGAGTAGTGACCCTGTTCATTTCCACTGGCCATAATGGAAAGCGGCTTAGATGCACACTGGTACTGACCGCTTGACCAGTTACACTCAGGGTGGAGAAGGAAATAACCTGTACGTGACCTGCCATAACCCACCTCAGAAGCCAAACTCTGATTGCATTCCAGGTCTATCAATTGCATGGTTAAGCCCACCTGACTTAAGTAAAGCATGTTGTACTGGCAGGGTAAATTAGGGAAGGGGGCAGGAAATGGGAGTTTATAGAATTCTTTCTGTTGGAATTAGAGCTAAATAGTTGATTCAGAATAATCCGTGTGCTTACTTTCTACCAATAATTGTGTGATTTGGGAAATTACCTTTGTTGTGTTCCTTTTTAATGACGATCTATCAATCATATGGTGCCGCATAATTACTTAAATTCTGCTTTTAGGAGAATAATAAATTACATTTATTCAAGGCTCATTATAAGTTAGGATTTATTCTAGTTGCTGTGGTCCTGCCTCCCACTGAGTGGAGGCACTGATGCCAGCAGTGATGGCTCTAGCACTTTCAGCAGGTGCTTCCTAGTGTGACCCGTCCTTCGCATGATTTTGGTCACAGCTCTGGCTTCCTGGTGCCCCTTAGTTCCAGCTTGTTTCCCACTTCTGTTTCTTCACCATCATCCTTTTGTGTCCCTTTCTGCTTAAGTTCTCTGCAACCAAGAACTCTAACTGGTACAATGATTTTTGGCAAAAATCAATCTCTATTTGGAAATCTATCCCCCTTTTTAATTTTTTTTGGCAGCCATAGCTGTCAAAACCTTGTATTTCAGGTAACATAGTACAAGGGAATTTGAAGGGTAGAAAATAGAAGTTTAAATGCTTTGAGTCGTGGTATCAGAAGGAAACAGTAATGAAAGTCTAATAATGAATTACAATTTTCAAAGAAGTATTCCTAGTTTTCAGCACACTAGAAAACTTACAGAATTTTTTTGTAGATGTTATTGTCTGTTCACGTAAATTTTTTAAATGTTTATTTTGAGAGAGAGGGAGAGAGAATCCCAAGCAGGCCTCCTGTGAGCACAGAGCCCAACACGGGGCTCGAACTCATGAACCGTGACATCATGACCTGAGCCAAAATCAAAGAGTCCTAACACTTAACCGACTAAGCCATCCAGGTGCCCCTGTTCACATAATTTTTATTATGAAAAGATGTAATTTGTAATAGGCATGTATTCTTGATATCCTGAAAAACATCCTTTCAGTTTTCCTTTGAAGAATCCACCCTTTCCCTGCTCTTGGGGTCAGGTCACACTGACCAACCATCTCAGAGATGGTGTATGTGACTGATGTTAATCAGCAGCAAGCACCTTGCACCTCCTTGGACACATTAATTGGTCCAGGTTGAGTAAGTATAGTATATATCAGTATGCAGCGCCTTCAAGGTCTACTATAGACTCACATATCACAGGGAGCCTGAGGAGGAGACCAACATCTCAGGAAGTAGAACTAAGAGAATGGAGAGAGAGAAACTGAGTCCTGATTATATGTTTTGAAGGCTAAATCCATTATTTCTGAAGCTATCCCTATTCCTCCACTTTTTAAAAAAATTTTCTTATTTATTTATTTTGAATAAAAATAATATTCAAGAGGGAGGGAGGGAAGGAGGGAGGAAGGGAGAGAGAGAGAGAAAGAAAGAGAAAGCACACACACAAACAGGGGAGAGGCAGAGAAGGAGACACAGAATCCCAGGCAGGCTCCATGCCATCAGTGCAGAGCCCAGTGTGGGACTTGAACGCATGAACTGTGAGATGGTAACCTGAGCCAAGATCAAGAGTTGGATGCTTAACTGACTGAGCCACCCAGGCGCCCCTCCTACGCTTTTAATCCTGTGAGACAACGTTATTACCTTTTTGCTTTTGCCAGTTGGGTTAGGTTTTTGCCACTGGCAATCAAGAGTTCTAGTTCCTTTGGAATGTGAATGCTGCATCATCTTGAGTTTTTTCATGATACATTGCAACAACATTTTAAGACTAACTTTTAATTTATATCTTAATTACATACTGTTTTCATATATGAAATATTAATAAGGAAAAGCAGCTAAGACTTGAAGGTGACGTATGAATCCAGAAAGAGATGAGCAGGAAAATTCAAACCTTCAATTCTGTAAACACTTTGAAGTAGCTGCATTTTAACTTTCTATATGATTTAAATCTCTAAAACATGAATTTGGGAAATGCAAACTTAAAAAGAATAGGTAGGTCATGTAAAATGTGTATTTAAAAGAATAAAATTAAAACAAACATATTACAGACAGTAGCTGGATTATTTACAGACATCTGATCTGTAATAAGCATTTCCCTACATTTTATACTGTCTTGTTGCCTTATTATATAACTATCTATGGTTTGACATTGTACCATTGTGATTTTCTATCAGACATCATCACGGAAAATAGGACTTCATGAAACAGAGTCATACTACTTTCAGATTTTGTACATAGATAGATATCCTAAGTAGGGACGCCTGAGTAGCTCTGTCAGTTAAGCGTCTGACTTTGGCTCGGGTCACAATCTCACAGTTCATGAGTTTGAGCCTAGCCTCAGGCTCTCTGCACTTACAGCGCAGAACCTGCTTCGAATCTCCCCCACTCACACATGTGCACAAAATAAATAAACATTAAAATTATCTATAAATATTGCCCTTAACTGCCCCAAACTCATTCTAGATCCCTGTATTTTCACCCTTCACTAGTCATCTTGAGCTGAAATTGAAACTGCTTTTCTTCATTTACCTTCTTGGTTCCCACATCCTCGGGCACTGGAGTGGAGGAAGAAAAGAACTAATAAATGAAGGCATTCCCCAGGGAGGATGACCTCAAGAGCAAACCCTCAGAAGCCTGTTAGTAAGGATTCTTTTGGGTGCTAGCATCCTGTTGTGAGCTAACTTACGTGAAGTTAGTCACCGGGTCAGGTAGCAGCTCTGAAACACGAAGACGCGAATCTCTAACCTCAGTCATGGCAGGATTCAGGGGCTCAGGCAGTGTCATCACAGCTTTGGGTCTGCATCCTTCAGCACTGCCTTCTTCTTGTCGGCTTTGTCTCCGGCAGGTACCGTCCACGGACGGCACGCACCCAGATGTATATCATTCTCACAGTCCCAGATTTCAGATAAGTGTGAATGACTGTTGTTTTTCCAAGTGGCAACTAAAAATCTCTAGGAAAAAAAAAAAAGGCACTGACCCTCCTTGGTCCTTGTCACCAGGATTGGGGGCAGGCCACAGGATTGATAGTATCGCACTGAACTGGACTAGTGATATTTCCAAAAAAGCAACAATGCCAGTGAGGAAAGTACATGTGTCCTCTTCAAGAGGGCCAATCTCCTTCTCACAGCAAGCTGTTCTCTTACTTTTCCTTCACTATCTACTGTACTGTTCTTGACTTCAGTGAAGTTGCCTCCTTTTTAAAAGATGAAAATACTGCTCCTGGTAGGATTTAGTTTAGTTATGCTCAGTGTCAATTAGATCAGAATACTTTCTTCTGATTTATGGCCGGGATCACCTGTGTTGAAGGACTGGGGATTTGGGCCGTGGAAAGTAAAGTACGTATTTTGAAGCACAGCCACATGGCCAAGGGGTAGACAGAGTGGACCTTGGAAGCCATGTGGACCTGGGTATGACTTTTCCACTCCCCAGCAGTATGACTTGAGGCAGGTCACGTCATTCTTCAAAGCTTGATTTTTTTTAAACCTGTAAGATAAAAACGATACCTATCTCATACAGTGAAAATATGAAAATTAGTGGTAAACTACGTAAGGCGTTTGTCGCAATGCCTAGCACATAATGGATGACCAGTAAGGGATTGCTGACACTACTCCGCCTACCGACAACAGTAATAATCAACGTTTGTCCACTGCCATCCCTGTTTCTAGACAGTCCCCAACTACCTAGAATCAAGAGTTCACGATGGTTCCGTAGTTCAGCCCCGGTAAGGTCCACGTTGAATTTTACCAGAATCTGGAAGCCTAAGTGCTGTTCATGACATTGGGTCCATGGAGATATTTTTCTTCCACATGAAGAAAATATATTTTTGTAGTAGAACTCCTTCTTGAGTGGAGTTAGCCTCCATTTGCTGTGTCTTTAAATTGTATCCCATTGTACTTTTATGAGGGGCAGGCAGTCCAACGAATAAGCGTCAGAATCTGTTTAATGAATGCATAAAGTATATTCACGGAGGCTTTTGACTGCTGTATAAGAACTTGTATCGTGATCGTGTGGCTTGCTTTGGGGGCTGCTTAACTGGGAGGCTTGATCGAGCTACACGTGAAATTTCAAGCTTTTTCATTTTGTCTGTGTATTCAGATGTTTAGCATTTCACGTTAAAAGTCCTGTCAAAACTTGCGGCCCTTTATAGTGGTGGGCTGGTGGACTCAGTATGAGGAAGTGTGGTTATGGTAAGCAGGCAAGGAATTCTCCTGGAGACCCTCTTATCGTTGTGAACACGGATCTCTATGAAAGCTGCACAGATATGCCAGGATACATGTACACAGCCAAATAGCAGGTGGTCGAGTGAATCTGTTGTCCCTGGTTTTATCAATAATATACAGTGCAGATGGATATTTTTTAAGGGTTTAAATAAAATAACTTTAAATTTTTTTAAAGTTAGCTAACATACAGGGTGTACAGTGTGCTCTTGGCTTCAGGAGTAGATTCCCATGATTCAGATGGATATTTTTAAAGGCTATTTGTATTCAGAGAATTTAGAGTAATTGTACTTATGCATATTTGCAAAAGTTATTTTCCACTTTCAACTGCTTTGTTGTCAGTGAGAGAAAAATCGTGGATGAATAATCTTACACACACAGAGCCATAAGGGTGACTTTCTAGTATAAAAATCTTAATAGCCAAATCTGTTAATACTCCCTATGCCTGTGCTGGTTAATGTAGGTGATTATCCCATGAGGTTAAGGTGTCAGAGTTACAAAATTGATATTGTACTGGTTTCATTTAAGAAAGAAAGTTAAGGGCGCCTGGGTGGCTCAGTTGGTTGAGCATCCAACTCTTGGTTTCAGCTCAGGTCATGATTTCACAATTCGTGAGTTCGAGCCCCGTGTCAGGCTCTGTGCTAACAGTGCAGAGCCTACTTGGGGTTCTCTCTCTGTCTCCCTCTCTCTTCCCCTCCCATGCTTTCTCTTTCTCTCTCAAATTAAATAAACTTAAAAAAAAGAAAGAAAGTACACTGTTTATGGCTATAAATTGTGTACAGCCTGCTGTTTTCAAACATCCCTCATGCTGTTATTAGTCACAGAAATATGTATGTGTATATGAATGGCTCATTCTAGTCTAATGTAGTGATTGGGGAAATAGCTAATACGGTATATTCTGAATTATGTGCCTGGGTAGCATATTATTAATTTTCAAATTTACCAAGAAGGCACTAAAAACCTAACAAATAATGGATATTGGTTTTGTGTGACAGATGATTTTCTAAATAAAGCTTAGAAGTGTTGCTATACCTGTATTCCTGTCTTCCAATATGTACATGAGTAACATCTTGATGTTGAGTGTTTTCCCTTTATAGATTGTTAGTAAATTTGTATCAGAAGTATATAATCAAGAAAGGGTAATTGTTTCTGCCAAATATCTATCTTTTTTTATCTTTTCTGCAGTAAACACTTCTGGCATTTTTTAATGTGAGGATGTCTTTCACATTTCACATAATGTAGTTTACAATGATAGGATCTTCATCATGTTCAGTTTTGGAAGAGACCATAAAGGTCATTTCATTCATTCCCCCGTCCATTTGATGGTAATGTGCTTTGTAGGTTTACTATGAAATTAACACCTTGGGTAACATTTTTTTTTATACTTTCTCGAATGTCCTTGACTTTTCTTGTAAACAGTTTTGTTTTTTCGCTTTCTTGCCAATGAGAATTATAAGTACAGCCGAGGACAGAATTTTATTTTTATAGAAATAGAGCATCTGTGGAAGAATTCCGCTACTTTAGCTACCTTTATGAAAGTGCAGTGAAGTCTCAGTTACCATATCGGCCCCCATGGAGGTGGCCAGTTACCGTTTGAGCAGAATTCATTTCAGATATGGAAGCATGGGGAGCATGTTGCACGACCTGCCTACGTTAAGTGTGGAGCTAGAGGTAGAGGTAGACTTGAAGCCTACTAGCCCGGTTCTCAAGTCAGTTCAGAGCCAGAGCGATAGGTGCTTTCTTTCCTCGTGGTTATCATGTGGAAGGCTTGAAACCAAAGATGTAAAGCAAGTTGCCCCACATCGTGTCCCCCTCCCCTCACAGACATAGTTTTGGTGAATTTTGGTCATTTTTTTCCCACTGCATATGTACACACCCCACACGCAGTTTTGATTAGCTCTAGAAAAACTTGAGCCTTAAGGCAAGTTATCTTCAGAAATGTCCATTGCTCCCCTTGAAGGGAAAGACTTCAATTATTAGTTACAGTTGGAGAAAGAAGAGGAAACCTAGAGGGGGCACTTTAATTGTCAAGTACAATTTGATTTCATCCTTGCTATATATTGGAGATGTGTGCTTTCCAGTAGATGTTCACCTGTGATTGCCAGTGTCTTGCCTTTACCTGATGCTATAAAGGATTCCTAATACTATACTGACATTGGTTTGGTTGCTGTGGAAATCATTGTAATGTCATAAGCTGACACCCTGACAATACTGTAGCATTAAAGGAAGGGAATAAGAAGTTGCTGTTTGGTTTGGAGTCTATAAAGCAGATTCCTGGAAGGTCTTTGATTTATCAAAGTTACATAGCCTGTGAATGCCAGAGGTGGGACTAGAACCTAAATTTTTGCACTCTCAATCCAATTTCCTTTCTCCCGTGCTAAACTCTGCTTTTCTGAAAAGGAATATGCGGGGTGCCTGGGTGGCTCAGTCGGTTGAACATCCAATTCTTGGTTTCGGCTCGGGTCATGATCTTCGCGGTTTGTTGAGATCGAGCCCTGCATCTTGCTCTGTGATGACAGTGCCTGTTTGGGATTCTCTGCCTCTCTCTATTTCTGCCCCTCCCCTGCTCGTGCACTCCCTCTCTTTCTTTCTCAAAAATAAATAATACACTTAAAAAAAAATAAAAGGAATACAAACTGGTTCATATAGGGAAATGTTACACTGAGGCTTAAGTTAGTGTTTCTGATCCTATACTCATTTAGGTGTTTTCTGTTCTTCTCCTCTTCTCTGTACCTTCTTCTTTGATTTTCCTTTTGAACCTGTTTCCTCTGCTGAATAGTTACATATAAATGGCAAGTATTTGTACTGCTTTGAGGAAAAAATAATGTCTAATAATGTAACCCTTTCTTATATCATAGGCAGAAGGAGAACTGGAACACAAACCTGTCTTTCCTTTTGCTCACTGGAATTTACAGAATACATGAAAATCAATTGTAATATGCAAACAAAAGCATCATGCAGTCACAGCTTATATGCTTAATAAGAATTCAGCAAGATAATTAAATTGCAAAGTTTAGCATCATTGTACTTCATTTTCCCATGAATATTTGAACTTACTTATAACGGATATCTGCGTGTGAACTTGTTATTTACTGTGGAGGTCGGAATATAGGATATTAAAGAAGACATTCAAGTAGAACTTGATTTGCCTTATGAGCTCCCAGGTTCCCACAGCAATTTTAGGCAACACATGCTGCTTTACTGGAAGAGTAACTAGAGGATAGAGTCTGATCACTCTCTACCTCCCCTGGTAAGCCTTCTGTTTGTTTTGTGAATTTAGTAGCTAAAGGTGCATGATAAAACTTACCATCTCTGTTAGATGCTGCTAAATCAGACAGTAATAAAATGGCTCCCAGGCTCCAGCAGCTCTTCTTTTTATTCCATTAAACATCGATTTCCTAGATGGTCATACATATGGTGTGTCTAAAACCTTACTCGGAAAGTGCTAAAATCCACGACGTCCATTTTAAACTCCAAGTGCAAGGGAGGAGGGAGCTTCCCCATTAAGTGTACACGTTCTTCCAACAAATGCAAGAAAACAGAATTTTTGGTAGAAACTTATCATTACTTTTCTGACCATCATATGATTTGCCTGGCGATATAAAACAATTCCCTGCAGTCCCTCCCATTTAATTGCTGGAGCAGAAAAGTACATTAAATCTTAATTAGCCATACTACCTATGGTAGCATCTGGTGTTATTGAGTTTTCGCCGGCATCTAGAAGCGGCGCGGTAATCATTCCTTACCTGGAGGAAGATTCCACCATTCTGTTTCATTTGGTAGTTTTTCTCGTCTTTCTTTCATTACATGATTTGTTGAACAAAAAGTGTATATTCAGGTACATGATTCATTACAAAGATATACACATGCATGCATACACATATGCATACATACAGACATGTTCACAACATATATGTTGTGTTGTGTGTGTATATATATATATATGTGTGTGTGTGTGTGTGTGTGTGTATTGTATATATATATGCATATGTGTTTGTGTGTGTGTGTGTGTGTGTGTGTGTTCCTGTCTAAATAGTATAGCATTGTATACCTTGGTAAAACATAAAATAACAACCAAAAAATAAGGTTGTGATGGCTTCTTTTAAAGAAACCTAAGACATGACATCAGTTTCTTGAGCACCTTCACAACACAGATGTTAGGCAAAGTTGAGGATTATTAATATGGTTTAGACATTTTGGTTTTTCCTTTTCTTTCTGCATCCTCTCAGTTACATATTTGCTTCCTGTTATTCGCAGTGTTCCTTATTTGTCTGAAACACTTTGCATTCCACCTCCACTGCTTCTTTTCTCTCCTTTGTTAGTTTGCATGCATTACTGACATGCTAGAATCTGAAAGTGAAAAGGAAATTCAGAAACAAAGCTGAATAAAATCTCATCATTCTTAATTCTGAAGATGGTTGCCTGAAATTATTAGCTCATTGCTGACTTGTCTTCAAGTCAAGCATTCAGCATATCAGCTCCTAGGTGGTTCAAAATTAGTTGATAGTCGCAGTATATGCCTGTGTATTGTGCACTATTCCTGAAGGAGATTTCCGCAGGTTGATCGTGAATTTTGGGCCAGCTGAACTTTTAAACTTGCTAATCCATTTGTTCCACTGAGTAGTCTTAGAGTTGAAATAGCAGTTTCCACTTCACTTATGCGTAGGTGAACCTGTGCACACATTTATCATTGATTTCCAGCCCTGAAACTATGTAGAAGTTAGAAGAGTTTGCTTGCTTATATTTAAAGGAGACCATTTTGAGGGTGTTTTCCTGAAAATATGATTGGTGAAATAAAAATTAAAATTCATATTTACTTTATGGGAAATAAACTATCAGACACAAACCTCTGTTGCCGATACTTGAGTTAGATACATTCCAACCAAGGCAGGTTCTTCTTCTGTCTGACTTTCCTTTGAGAAGCAGGGACACTCCATGATGTTGGGCTGACAGGCATGAGGAAGCAATCAGCGCTCCCCTTCTTTCTTCCTTCCAAAATATTATGAACGGAAATGTTGTGTTCAGATAACTGCAACACTATGATATAGCTTTTTTCTTCCCCTATTTTAGTGAACCTTTTTAATTTTTTAAGAATTAAGGTGAGTGGGGACCCCTGGGTGGCTCAGTTGGTTGAGTGTCCAACTTTGGCTCAAGTCATCATCTCACAGTTCGTGAGTTTGAGCCCCACATGGGGCTCACTGCTATCTGCATAGAGCCCGCTTTGGATGTTCCGTCCCCCTCTCTCTTCCTCCCCCGTCTCTCTCAAAAATAAATAAGCTTTAAAAAGAAAGAATTAAGGTTAGTGAACTTGAAGAGACCATCTGAAGTACTTTTTATTTTATTGAATTGAATTGAATTGAATTGGGTAGATTTCTCTGTTAATAAAATTGTTGCCTTACTATGTGCATTGCATTATATGTTAAAATCTGGAATACTTTTGGTCCTTTTACTCCTATAATGTTGAAATAATAATTTAATTTCTAGGTATTATAAATGTCTAATAGCTGTGTTTTGAATTGATATGAATTGCATTATGTTTTCTTACTAATAGTTGAGATGAATCTATATAACCAAGTCTGGGCCCACTGAAATGAGTAATCTCCAGTATAGTAGTAGGAGTAGAGATTTCTTGAACGGCTGGATTCTTCTTGTTGGTCCTTCAAGAGATTGCATAAAGATAAGACAGGTGCTCCATCTCACTCGTCAGATTTTCTGAATGAATTTCAGAACATTGCCTTATCAGAGAGGGGTGAAAATCTCTCTCTCTCTCTCTCTCCGTTTTTTTTTTTATATCACACTCACCACCTCCGGTATTGTTTTTCATTCTTTCTTTTGGCCTGGCTAATGAGCCAGGCATTGTTCAAAGCTCTACCAATAAGTGACCATAATAGTTCTTCATGAAGTTGCGATTTAGTAGATATGGTATGTAAGAATGTAGATTCCAAAGTCACACTACCTTGGTTTTACTCTTGGTTGCACCACTAGTGATCGGACGGGTCACCTAACCATCTGTGTCAGGTTCCTCCCTTCTACAATGAATATCACAACTCTATATTAAATGAGATAAAGCAGAGCTTAAATGAGATAACACCGATCACACTGAAGTTAGGAAAGGGAACATCTGGGCTCCTATCTTTAACTCACAAAAGTGAGTCGACCAGCCTTATTCAATTTATAATCATTTTATTTCACTTTGGGAGCCTTTTCCCAGCTCTCCTGTAATGTTGGGAGTATACTCTGTTCACCTTTCCTTGTTTATTTCAAAAGCTCCTTATTTAACGTCTCCTGGCTGGACATTGCCATACATGTAACACCCAGGACTCCCTGTTACACACACTGTGTAGTCATGGGCAGTTACTCCTTCCTTGTACATGTTGCTAATGGGGATTATTCATTTATTTACTTGAGTGAGACTGTATGGTGTCTTTTCAGTTGTGTATTATTTGTCTCTTATTGTAAGCCCTTAGAAGGGAAGAGACCATAGCAGTCTACACGGTAGGCATTTAATAATGGAAATAAGTAAAAACAATTTCCATTTTCAATAGAAGTGAGCATAAGCTTTTTCTCACCAGGCCGTTTATGTGGTTAAGAACAAACAGGGCTGTCAGAACTGTACTATTATCTTACGCTTTAGATTCAGAGGCATACCTGTTTATATTGAACCTTTTGTAGAAGGAGTTGCCTTTTTTTCCCCCTTAAAGCGTTTACAGTTCTCACTGTATTTGTGGGATGCACGTGCAATTTCTCCATTGTAGCTCATTTGTTAGATTAAACATTGGGAGTGTCTGTTTTATTGTGAGTGGGAAGTTTCTAGATTTTTACTTTTATTTTGCTTTTTATTTTTCTGCGAGATTCTTACTCTCTTTTCACAATTATTAGCATACACACATTTGATTCCTTTCCCATAGCCATTCACTTTTTCCCATCTTGCTCTAATGCCTTTCACAGCTATACAAGTAGATTAATAAATATTCTTCTTTCTTCTTCTAATTTTATGTGGAATGTTTCATTTTTCTTTTGTAATCTTCCTTTCTTTACAGAAACAAGAATCAACTGTAACACTTCCTGGATAAGTACATACCAAGGCTTTGTAAACCTGGCATTTGAAATTTTTATTGTTCGAGAGAAAAGGTTGTGTGAACTGACCACCAACCACATAGGCTGCCATTTTGGTGCAACAAATCTGTCTGGATTTCCAGATAGTATTTCTTGGCATAATAAAAGCAAAGCTACAGACTACTCTGTATGATTTTTAGTTCTAAAGAAGTAACGTGAAAGTATTGCTGTTCTTATCTTGTAGCGCAAAAGTAAGCTAGAAGAGTTAGACTTGTTATTTGTCTATTCATATTGTTAGGTTAGTGGTACTGGCTCGCATGTGGTGGTATCACTAAACTTAAACCAAATTACCTGCCTCCTTGTTGAATTACCATAAGTCAAAATCAAAACACTAAGGAGAAAGTCAACACTAAAAATAGAATAGTAATTGGTAGTAGTGACCTAAAAGGCGATAATCAGATTATGTATGTATATACACACACAAACACACGTATATACAGACATATTCGTGTGTTTATTTGTTTCACTTATAAATCTTTTTCTCCAGGAAGAATAATAATTCTTTGTTTACAAAGTAACTATCGACTGATTGTTGGGATGACAACAGAGGAAGATTTGAAATACAGTCTAAGTATTATTATAGAGAACATACTCTGTACTCTGAGGACTGCCTAATAAATTAGTGTGCATCTGTTGACAGGTAATAGATCATTCTACAAACTTGTTAGTAGATATTGTTATTCATCCAGTCAAACATTCACGAATAGTCTGTCATAATCAGTGTATTCACACCCCACATCCAGTCCATCACAAATCATGTTGTCTCCACTTTCAGAATATGTATATGTTAAATGTCACTGCTCCCTACCTTTATCACTACTTCCTTCCTTTGGAACCTTATTTCACCTTTTTAGAGACACCTTCCCTGTGCATTTTATCTAAAATAAGACCCCATTCCCCACTTCCACATTCTTCCTCTTTATCCTGTTTAATTGTTTTCCATAGCATTTCTACTTTTTGATATTCTTTTTGTTTTTTAGCTTACATATTAGCTTTGTTTAATTGTTGGTCTTCCCATTAGAATGTAGGTACCATGAGGGTGAGGGATTTGTCCTTGTTATTAATCTGATGGTCTCCAAATGTACAACAATGCCTGGCCTACCGTAGGTATTCAGGAAAGTGAATATAGGAAGGAGTGATTGCTGCAGAGATCCAGGAACGTGGTGCTGGCTGTTTTCACCAGCATCAAGCACAGTGCCTTCACACATTTTCATTTTTAAAAATCAGAGAATGAGTGAATGAATGCAGAAATTAGACTTTGGTATTCCACTTTGGGAACTATTTGGGAACTATTTGTTATTGTTGTCTAAAATGGAACATACATATGCCATGTATCCTGGAAATCCCACTTCTAGGTGTATGCCAACTGAAGTACAGAACTGATCACCAAGAGACATGAACGGTGTTGCTCATGGCAATACTCTTCATGAGGGCCGCAATGTAGAAACTACCCAAATGCCCATGAACAGTAGAATGGATAGATTGTGGTATGGTGATACGATGAAATACTATACACCAATTACAGTATAAATACTATGGCTATATTTAACACCATGGGTAAATCACCCAACTACAATGTTGAGTGAAAGAAGCCAAAGGCAAAAGAATATGTATTCTATAATTTTACTTCTTTGAAGTTCAAATCTGTGTTGTTAGATGTCAGGATAGTATTTACCTTAGAAGGCATAGCACGGGAAGGGGACATGAAGAGAAATTTTCGGGTTCTCCAATGTTTTATACCTTAAAAATACGTTTTGTATTTAAAGACCTTACCACACAACAATCCTCGCCTTAGAAGAACTAACTTAATGAAAGAGCAACAAACCAACATTGGGCTGAGTAAAATAAGTGATGTATAAAATGCTTTCAGTAAGCAGAAGCTGGAATCATTAATTTTATTGAGGTATGTGTAAAAAGATGACATTATAAGGACTTTTAATGTCTTTAATATTGCCCTTTGTTGTAAGTGCCAAACGTTTATATAGTATAAAACTTAAAAGTACTTTTCTTTTTAATTAATAGAATCCTCAAAACCAGGTAAGTTTGTGATGAATACACCAAGCACTTTTTAACAGATATTGTGCCTAAGTAAAGGCAGAACTAGAACACTTTATAAGAGGGAGAAATTAGATTTCCAGACTTAAAAGTTCAATTTTTAAATCTTTTAAATGACAGCACTCCAAAATGACTGTGGAAATATGTAAACACCATCACAATGCATTGTCAGCACTAAGAAAAATAAAATTTTATATCAGCAATGAATTTCACCGATGAGGCAGTGGAGTGATAAACCAAACACGGATGAGATAGCATTTGACATACCCATCAAATTGGCAAAAATGCGGAGGCCTGGTATTGCCAGATATTTATATAGGGAAATGAGAATTCTTTATACATTTCTGGTGGCAAAGGAAATTGGTGTAGGCACTTAATTTTTTTTACGTTTATTTATTTTTGAGAGAGAAAGTGAGTGAGAGTGAGCATGAGTGGGAGAGGGGCAGAGAGAGAGGGAGACACAGAATCCGAAGCAGGCTCCAGGCTCTAAGCTGTCAGCACAGAGCCACATGCGGGGCTTAAACCCATGAGCTGTGAGATCGTGACGTGAGCCAAAGTTGGATGCTTAACTGACTGAGCCACCCAGGCACCCTGGTGTAAGCACTTTAAAAAGCAGTTACCTAGGAGTTTTGGAGTTGCACAAACCCTATCGGCCTGAAGTTCACACCTCCGTGTGTCAATACCAGAAAGCATTGTACATGTATAGGATGATCATTACATCTGTAATAGTGACAAAGTGAAACAATGTGAACGCCTATTCTAAGCTGATAATTAAAGAGGTCTCTGTACGGTGAGATAGAACAAAGTGGAAGAATTCGACTTCTGTGTTACCTTCAGAGATAAATTTCAACAAACAGTGCTGATTTTTTTTTAAGCAAGTTGCAAGATGAAGTGTACGGTTTGGCAACAATTTTGTCAAATTTTAAAACAGAACAACAGTATTCTTTTTTAAATATGGTGAAAGTAGCAAGTCTGAAACACTCTCATCGCTCAATAGTATCCCTACAGAGAATATGGTATGGTTCCTTTCTTCTGCAAGGATTTGACTAGAGATTTAGGGGAAGAAAAGTAGAGCATATAAGTTAATGTTATTTGAAATTGCAGTCAGCAGAATTTCAGTTTGTTACCTGATATATTACCATGAGATCATGTTAAATAAAAGAATTTGGTAATTATTTAGCTTGCTGTCTTTACTCATTAGTAAGTCACATTAATTTGTTGAAATTATTTTCATGTTTATTTTTGAGAGAGACAGAGACAGAGACAGGGACAGGGACAGGGACAGAGTGCGAGCAGGGGCGGAGGGAGTGGGCAGAGAGAGAGGGAGACACAGAAGCCGAAGCAGGCTCCAGGCTCCCAGCTGTCTGCACATAGCCCGACGCAGGGCTTGAACTCACAGATGGAGAGATCATGACCTGAGCTGACCTCAGACACTTAACCAGCTGAGCCACCCAGGCGTCCCGACTCGTGGAATTTCTAGTAAGGTCCAAATCGCATATATAGACATTTTTATTTTTCAATTACTTCTTCAAATATATGCAGAATTTTAAATACATGGATTTTGAAGAGCAAAAAAAGTTTAATACATCTCTGTTTTAAACTACATTTTGGGGGCACCTGGGTGGCTCAGTCAGTTAAGCGTCCAACTCCTGATTTGGGCTCGGATCATGATCTCACAGTTGGTGAGTTCAAGCCCTACGTCGCGTTCCGCGCTGACACTGTGGAGCCAGCTTAGGATTCTCTCCCTCTCTCTCTGCCCCTCCTGGGCTTTTCCTCTCACTCTCTCTCAAAATAAGTGAAATCAACTTTAAAAATAAATCAATTACATCTTACCCATACACACCCTCAACAACTCACAAAATAATTATACAGTGATATTAAAGATTATATTATACAGTGATGTTTAAAACTTGAAATATACATAAGAGACAACAATGTGGAGCAGCTAAGAGAACAGACATGGATCAGGAAGAACTGCCTTTGAATTCCAGCCCTGTCAAGTTAACTGAACTTCCTCTGGTTTTCTCACACCTTGGTAAATTGCGATACCTCCTGCTTCATTGTGTTGATTAAACGAGAATCTATGTAAACAGCTAAGGTCAGGGCCTGATACCTAGCATACTTGGTAAACCATCAGTATATTAATTCTAACTTCTTTCTCCTGAAAAGCAATCTGAGAAATATCATTTGGATTTCCATCCCAGCCCTCAAAAGTTGACTTGATCCATCATTTAACTCAGAGTAATGTAAACAGTACCTAGAGTGAAGCAACCATCTGTAGCAGTGGTTTGATGAGAAAATACAGTCAGAGTTCCTATTAGAAAAACCAGAAACACTCTCTCCTATAAAGTTCTAGGAATAGAAGCAGTAATTCTCTTTACAGGCACCCTTACATCTTTTAATAAATCCACATATCTAAGCCAGTGGTGGTGGCTCTGGTTGCCTGGGGCTGGAGCTTTTTGTGGGGGCACTAGAAGGGAATTGAAGGTTGGAAGTGAGGTTCCCGGGGCTCCCGGGTGGCTCAGTTGGCTGAGCGTCCAACTTCAGCGCAGGTCATGATCTCACAGTTCGTGAGTTTGAGCCCCACTTCAGACTCTGTGCTGACGGCTCAGAGCCTAGAGCCTGCTTCGGATTCTGTGTCTCCCTCTCTCTCTGCCCCTCCCACACTCAAGTTCTGTTTCTCTCTCTCTGTCTCTCAAAAATAAATAAAACATTAAAAAAAAAAAAAAAGGAAAGAAATGAGGTTCCATTAAGAGACGCTGAAACACCATGCACGTGTGGGGTGAAAACATGTTGGCTGGGGAGGTGGGTAAAGGAGGGTGTCAAGTGTAGGCCAGGGTGATAGATGAAATAGAACTTCTGATCAGACAAACAAACATGCCAACTATACACTATTTCAAGAAATTATCTTGGCATTTCAGATAATGAATCCATCATATTTTATGATCCCAACCTTGTTTATTTTAAGAAAACTAACCGGATGTCTCATGGTTTGTCTTCATATGACGTAAGTTAGTGCAGACATTGAAGGCGATTATCAGCAAACCCATGTTAGAACTTTAATGGTTCTAGGAATTGGAGAACATAGTAAATGTATCTGTCACTTCTAACTACTTGTTTTAGGGTGTCCATAGTAAAACTTCAGCCATGTGGTTCTTTGTGGTCAATATTTTTAGAAATAAACATAGTGGATAATATGGAATGCTCATAGAAGATTGAGTAGGTTTTTGTTTTTTTGTTTTTTTTTACGTCTCTAAACTGCACAATGACTAGGAAGGATCTTGCACAAAATAGGGATTTAATAAATATGTTAATGAATGACTGTCTATGGAGATAATATACTTTTATTTATTTATTTATATTGGTTATCTTTTATAAGCCTGCTTTCATTTAGAGAATCATTGTGTTGTAACTGTCGAGGCGCCTTAGGATATGAAAGCACAGGTACTCTTTTTATTATGAGAAATTCAAAGACCTTCAGAAGATATTAATGACTGCCACTAAAACACTTCTTGATAATGATTCTACTAATGATGAGTCGTAAAGCTGCCAGAATCAAACTGAGATGTGAATGCCAGCCTCCCCCCAACTAGCTGGGGGGCTTCCTCCTTCACATCGGTCTCTGAACTTTGTTTTAGTGTAATTCAAATGTGTGCTCCAGCAAAATGACAAATTATCGCAGGACCTGGACCTTTGGGTTGCCATGAAAATGGTCATTGAGTATCAAGAGTCTGTGTAAGGGTACGGGTTCTGTGTTCAGAAGGTCTGTGAAGCTCCTAAAATTATCTGCTACATTTTGTGTCTATTTGCATACCCTATACCCTTTTTTTTGTTTGTTTTTCTGAGAAGAGGCCTGTAGCATTTACAAGGACTATCAAGTCTGTAAATCCAGAAAGGGTAAGGACTGATGCGTTCCTCACCTCTTCAGAGGTCTTTTACATTGAATAAACATTTGCCATCTCATTTCCTTGATAGGCAGCATATACATCTGGAGAAATGAAGATACCGTGTGAGTTTATTTATCAGTGTCATTTTCATTTTACATTTTGTGGCCTTTTCATAATTTACTGGTATTTCTTTTTTATGTGAATTCATATCTAATGCAAATGCAGTGTCAACGAATGTGATGGATAAAATGTGAATGATGTTTTATGTAGTTTTATTATGTGTGGTCAGCATTGTCTTATAAAGATGTAAGTATATAAAGAAAGTTTACTTACATTAAAGAGAGTACCTCAGAATATTTTAAGCACTATAGCTAGCTAGCATTGATGCATTATGGTCAAGTTCATTTCATTGAGAGGAATACAATAGAAATAATATTGAGCCAAGCCTTGTTATATCTAACTTTTATAAAATGGGGCAATTAAAAAGATGTTGGTGACGGTTTTATTCAGTGTTTTGCTTATGTATATAGTATTTAGTTTAAATATAAATGGCTTTTGCCCTTATTCTCATCTGTTTATCTTTGATATCTTAATATTGCCTAATTATTTGTAGATGAATGCAGAGCTTTTTATTTTTTCCTTGAAGATTTCCTTTGTGAGGAAAATTTGGGTATAAATATCGGGGGATATACTGAGTGCCGTGAAGAAAAACGTTTTTTTTTTTACTTCTTCCTATCAGGGTTAAAATGGAAAAGCTCCTGTTGAGGTTGCTGTCCTGTGGGAAAGGAAAAGCCTTATCATTTACAGAATTTAATATCAAGGGACAGTTGTTCTGAAGTAAGACATCCCAGACCATTACAGCACTGATACTTCTTTTCTCCAGTTAGATTAGAAGTTTAATCCTAAAAGAACACATTGTCGGGGCGCCTGGGTGGCGCAGTCGGTTAAGCGTCCGACTTCAGCCAGGTCACGATCTCGCGGTCCGTGAGTTCGAGCCCCGCGTCAGGCTCTGGGCTGATGGCTCGGAGCCTGGAGCCTGTTTCCGATTCTGTGTCTCCCTCTCTCTCTGCCCCTCCCCCGTTCATGCTCTGTCTCTCTCTGTCCCAAAAATAAATAAAAAACGTTGAAAAAAAAAAATTTAAAAAAAAAAAAAAAAAAAAAAAAAAAAAGAACACATTGTCCAATATTTTTGGATTCGGTGTTTTTGCAGACAAAAGAAGCACTTTAACGTTAAGGAAATCTTTTTTCCTTTGATATGTATTTTTAACCATGACCTACAGTTTTAGTTATTGGAAAAAGACTAGGTAGCAAACTGATCGGAAGATTTCACATTCGGGAGAAAATTTGAATTTCTCCAGAGGTTTTATTTGTAATATTTCCTATTGTGTTTCTGTTAATTCAGATTATTTTACTCACTGCTCAATTGTCTGCATTACAAAGATGAGATTAAAGCTGATCACCCAGATTACGTACAGTGTGTATATGTGTACAACCTTTACATGAACCAGAAAGGTTTTTTTGTGCTTTTAGTGGAAACATAAGACAAATCTGATATTCTCATAGAAACAGTTTTTAGAGCATTCAGTTATATTTTTGAAGAAGACCCATATTTTCACCACAATTACTATAAACAACACAGTTAATCAGCAGTAAATTTTATCATGTTTAGCACGGAACTTTCAAAACTGGGTATAAATTAAACATACCAGCATGGAATTATAATTTTGTTCAAGTTTCTATTATCTTTTTTAATTCCTGCACTACCAACACAAAGGTGAAAACTTTTAAATTAGGATTGTAGGATTCACAAAGATTTAGGGAGGAAGAGGTTTTAATAGAGTGTTTTAAAGATACTTTTGAGTAAACACATTGATTAAATAGCCATTAAGAAACAATGACATATATTTTTACAAAAGATGTTTTTTATTAATTCTGAAAATAATAGATAACCATTATAGAAGATTTAGAAAATACAGAGAGTATAAAGAAGGAAAAAAAATTCCCCCCAGTTCCACCACCCCTAATCAACCACTCTTAACGGTAAACTTCTTACAAATATTCCCTACTGTGTAGATTGGGGTTGTTTATAAGTTTACACAATAGAAACAGGTTTGCCTTGCATAGTTTCTGAGGATACATACTAATGAAAACAGAACACAATTTTCTAAATAAGCTGACCCAACTTAGTAAACATAATTAACAGGTCTTTATTTGGACCTTTAGGAACAGTACATGGGCTGGCTGTAGGAGTTTCCCTGATCCAGGTCTGGCATAAATTTGGGGGAAGCAGGAAAAGTGGAGCCAAATACCTAGGAAGCAGTCTCTTATAAGACAGGGTAGAAAAAAAAGGGAGAACCCTTTAGGGCCCGTCGTGGGTGGTAGAGTAATAAAGAGCTCAAAAAAACCTTGCACTTAGTTTTTTATCATTGGAATGTTTTTTTTTTAATGTTTATTTATTTTTGAGAGAGAAATAGAGACCGAGCACGAGCAGGGGAGGGGCAGAGAGAGAGGGAGACACAGAATCCGAAGCAGGCTCTAGGCTCTGAGCTGTCAGCACAGAGACCCACATGGGCCTCAGTCTCATGAACCATGAGATCGTGACCTGAGCCGAAGTCGGACGCTTAAGTGGCTGAGTCACCCAGGTGCCCCTATCATTAGAACATTATAACTAGCCTTGACTGGGGCTTTGACTCCTCCCCCACATGAACCTTCTTTAGAGAGTGTTATGGACTCCCGTTATTTCCCCAAAATTCATATGTTGAAGCCGTAGCCCCTAATGCAATTGTATTTGGAGATAGGTCCTTTAAAGAGGTAATTAAGGTTAATTGAGGTCATAAGCGTGGGTTCCTGATCCAGTATGACTAGTGTCCTTTTAAGAAGAGGAAGAGAGATCAGGGATACATGTGCACAGAAGAGGCCTTGTGAAGACAAAGCAAGAAGGCGGCGACCTGCAAGCCAAGGAAAGAGGCCTCAGGAGAAACCCACCCTGCTGGTATCTGATCTTCAATTTCTTCCAGAACTGTGAAAGTAAATTTCTGTTGTTTAAGCCACCCAGTCTGTGGTATTTGGTATGGCAGCTCTAGCAAACTAATATTTGAGAAAAATGTTTTGTGTTTGTTTGTTTTTTTAAAGGAAAAGTGTGGTAGGTAGAATAATGGCTCCCCCAAAATATCAGGTATTAATCCCTGGACCTTGTGCATATTATCTAATAAGGAAAAGCATCTCTGCAGATTTGATGAAGTTAAGGATCTTGAGATGGAGAGATTATTCTGGAGTATCTGGGTAGGCTCTAAACGTAATCACAGATTCCTTTTGAGAGGCAGAGGGAGATTTGACAGACGTACATAGGAGAAGTTGATGGGATCCCTAGGGTAGAGACTGGAGTGACATGGCCTCAAGTCAAGAAATACTAAAGGAGATTCCCAGAGGGTACAGTCCTGTGACAACTAAGGGTTTGGCCCAGTGCATCTGTTTGCAGACTTTGTGAGTGAATACATTTGTGTTGTTTCAGCCATCAAGTTTGTGGTCGTTTGCTACCGCAGCTGTAGCACACTAAACACAATCTACCGACTAAATCTACCAAGTCCTGTTGGGCATCTATCCATGCCGTCTGAGGGTTTTGTATCCTACGCTGTTGGCTTTTGTTTTATGAAATGATGAATTATATTGATGATTCTTCTATCATTGAACCATCATGTTATTCTTGTAAAAGCTCTGCTTAATTTTGGTATTTTAATTTGTTCTTAATACCCCAGTGGATTTGATAATAATTTGATGATGGTTTCGCATTTTTTTTTTTCTTACCGTATGAAGGAATGAAATTGGTCTCTAGTTTTCCTTATTTATACTGTCTTTGTCAGGGTTTGGTCATAAGGTTATGTCAGATTTGTTTACCTATGTAGCCGGAGCCCAGATTACGCCAACTTTGAAAACCGGTCATCAAAGCTGAACCTTCCTATGATAGACATTTGGGAGCTGTTGTTGGTTATTCTTTTATATGTATATAGTTTATTTATTTTGAGAGACAGAGAGAGAGAGAGAGAGAGAGAGAGAGAGAGAGAGAGAGAATGAGCGCAGAAGGGGGAGAGAGAGAGAGAGAAAAATCCCAAATAGGCTGTGGGCTATCAGCGCACAGCCCAATGTGGGGCTCAATCTCATGAACCGTGAGATCATGACCTGATCTGAAATTAAGAGTCAAATGCATAACCAACCAAGCCACCCAGCACCCCTTGTTGGTTCTTAAGCAGTAGAGAGACCTCATAAAAAGGGCAGGAGTTAGATACTAAGCCATAAGAGTGCATCCAGCGTCATCTATAATTACCTACAGAGCATTATCAGGTATTATAGTATCAGGTAACAAGACCAGGTATTGAATTTCTCAGACGTACTGCACTCCATCCATGTTCTTGAGGAGCGAAGACTTACGTGCATTATGGGGCATTCAGTCAGAAAGCAAACTCTAAGGCACTGGAAAATGTCCTAGTGGGTGATGAAGAGTTGACCATACTTATCTTTGCTTCGTGATCCTTTCATTCCATTCTGTTCTTGCCTGGATGAGGTAGGCATCATAGAATCATGAACTTCGGGAAAGTTGGGGGATGATAAGGAAGGATTGGTATACATCACAGTTTCTCAGCTGATGGCCCTAGACTCTGTTGAGAGAAGGAAGAAGAGGGTTATTGCTAAGGATCCATTGACATATATGTAACCCAAGCAGTATCTGAGCACTGAAAAATAAAACGGCACACATTTGTTACTTCAGATTTTCACGTATACTCATTTATTTCATAACCCGTCTCAATCACCAAATGAACAATTAGGTTTTTGAATTTGTGGAACATCTAGTCGTTCATGTTTTTAAGCAACAAGTAATAAGAGCTTATACTTCTTGTCCCATGGGAATATGTCAAGTGTCTTGTTTTTGTGTTTTTAAAGCGACCGTCTTCTAAATAAACACCAGTCCCTTCATCTTACTGCTGAGGATATTCATGGTGATACAGTCCCTCGTGTTCACACTCCCAGTCAGTCACAGACTCCTGGTAGGAGCCTGTGTTCTCCAGATCCCTTAGAAAGGTATGAAAAAGACTTCTGAGATTTATAGTACTAATTACTGATGTTTAACTTTGAAAAAGTATAGATACCTGCATCTCTAGACATAGAGATACGTATACGCAGCACAGGCTACGTATAGATCGAAATGTATACTGTCACTTTTTGAAAGTTACAGGATAGGGGCGCCTGGGTGGCGCAGTTGGCTAAGCATCCGACTTCAGCCAGGTCACGATCTCGCGGTCCGTGAGTTCGAGCCCCGCGTCAGGCTCTGGGCTGACGGCTCGGAGCCTGGAGCCTGTTTCCGATTCTGTGTCTCCCTCTCTCTCTGCCCCTCCCCCGTTCATGCTCTGTCTCTCTCTGTCCCAAAAATAAATAAAAAATGTTAAAAAAATTAAAAAAAAAAAAAAAAGAAAGTTACAGGATAGCTTCTATTTTTATAAAATTGTTCTTAAAACTTTTTTTTTTTTGTACTTTCAATTTAGTGAGCTATGTGCGAGGTGGCTCTCCCGGTTGTTTTGGATGTTAGGTTTCAGTTTCAGCCACTGTTCTTTGTTTAAATGGGTTGTATGTCAAGAAGGAAGTAGAGGTTGATTTTTGGAGTCCTTTATCTTCTGAGATTTTTTTTCTTCCCAGAGGAAGAATAACTAGATAGATAAATAGATAGATGGGAGAACAGACAGTTCAACCAGGAAACAAAAACAAATAAACCTGCACAGCAGGTTTGTGAGAAGATGTACCGAGTCCCTTCATACGCGTATGTCCTTCGGTGAGCGCACGGGTGTAGGGATGCCTAGTACACCAGCCAGCATTGCTAAGTATGTGAATATATCGCAACTAGACATGGGATCAAGGGTGGAAAACTTATGAATGCTCCCTGGGGTGTTAAGGAGTTGGGGAGGACACAGAATACAATCAAGAAGAAATTGTGATGTCTTACTGTCTAGGGATAATTGAGCTCCATTTAAGCCTGCTACTGTGTTTTCATGAAAATGTTCCCCAAGTTGAAAAGAATAAATAGTAAGGCAGTTTACGTGGATCTTAAGAAAAGTAGGTTTTGACTGTTGGAATTAAATTTTAATTAAAGTTTAATTTGGAAATCCACTTATCCTGAAATCTCTCTTGGTGAAAACATGGAAACTTGTACTTTGGATTAGAATTATTAGAAAACATGGAAACTTGTAATATGGTTAACAATTATGGTTTCTGTACCTATTAGACTATCAAACTCTTATATTCCAAAGGGTTTTACATTGACTCATTGACTCATCTAGTTAAATGGGAACGTGGTTTTAAAAGTAGAACAGAATCTCCTTGTAATCGTAAATTGACACAGTGTTTTATGAGCAAATTTAACATTCTTTTCAGAAACATGAGGTTGGACAGAAAGATAACCTTACAAGAAATTACCTGTTATTCATTTGGCCTTTTTGTTCACAAAAGAAACTAGAATTCAAAAGAAAACAACATTTAGACTTTCTTTTAATGTTATGGTTATTTTAATTGATTGGTGTTTGCAGACTGCTATTAAGTAGACTATATAAAATATTTAATAGTATTTTGTGTTATTTTAGTTTTCTTTGTCCGTGCTTGTTATTTCTTTCAAGTTGACGTCTTTCACTGTATTTTTGCTGTCCACCTGTAAATTATATACTGAACGTCTTTACAGGAGTCAGATATATTCTATATTAAATGATTTTTTTCTTTATTAAAAAAAAACAAGAGAAAGGGTGAAGAAGTGAAATCTAGGAGCTACTTTGGAAATGTCACTGTATTTCTACTTATTCACTAATGGCGAATGTAAAATAAGTTAAATTTATATACCAGGGGAAAAGGTTTTCACTACAAGATAATATGTGAAGTGAGAAATGATGAATATGGTTATTCATATTTTGTCTGAATGCCATTTATTTATTTATTTATTTATTTATTTATTTATTTATTTATTTATATTTTAGAGAGAGAGTGCATGAGCAGGGGAAGGGGGACTGGGGCAGAGGGAGAAAGAGTAAGAATCCTAAGCAGGCTCCATGCCCAGCCCCGAGCCCAACTCGGGACTTGATCCCATGACCCTGGGATCATGACCTGAGCCGTAATCAAGAGTCAGTCTTAACCGAATGAGCCACCCAGGCTCTTGATTTCAGCTCAGGTCATGATCTGATGGTTCATGAGATCAAGCCCTACAATCAGGTTCTGTGCTGACAGCATGGAACCTGCTTGGGATTCTCTCTCTCCTTCTCTCTGCCCCTTCCCTGTTTGTACTCTCTCTCTCTCTCTCAAAATAAAAAAACTTAAAGTTTTTTTTCTATATTTTCTTCCTGAAATTTTATAGTTTTATAGAGGAAAGGATAGTCTTTCAACAAGGGGTGTTGGGACAATTAGATAGCTGTATGGTCTATTCTTTATTTCATATAATTCCCTGGTGGTACCTTTGTCTAAAATCAGTTCATCATAAATGGAAGGGTTTATTTCTGGACTCTCTGTTACGCTGCATTGATTTAAATGTCCATCTTTAGACCAATACCACATCATCTTGATTGCTGTAGCTTTATAGCAGGTTTTTGAAATTGCATTAAATAATTCCTTCCTTTCTCAAAATTATTTTGCCTACTTTACATTCTTTGCATTTCCATATGTATATTAAGATCAGTTTGGTAGCTTTCAGTGAATAGATGTTATGCTTTTGTTGCTAAATTTATTGCGAAGGATTTTATTTTCTTAGAAGCTCTTATGAGTTGAATTATTTTCTCAATTTCACTTTTGAATTGTTGCTGGTACACAGAGATACAATTTACACCGGCCTTGTAACCCATGACTTTCCTCAATGGTTTCTCAGTTCGAGTAGTTTTTGGAGAGGGCGAATCTCTCAGGTTTTTCTACATACAAGGGTCATGTTATCTGAGAATACAAACACTTTACTTGTTTTCAAATGTGCTTGCTTTCCATTTTTCTCTCTTACGGTATTTCACATTCCAAAACTACCTGTACATTGTTGAGTAAAAGTGATGACAACGTCTTTATGTAGTTTGTTTGCATTTTAATCTAGTGTTTTATCGCTGCTGTCTCTGGCATTTTGTGTGACCACTTCAGTCATGACCAGAACGTGAACTCAGTTGATTTTAATAGTGCATATTAGAAAAAGAAAAGAAAAGAAAGAAAGAAACCTCTAAATGTTCAGTCAAATTCAAGTGAAGTTTTTCGATATTAACTTATACCTCAACTCTTCCATTTCCATGTTGATAGTTAATACCTTTTTTTTTTTAAGGGCTAGCATATTTCTATTTTAGCTGATGGGCTCTCCGCAGCTTCTATCAGTTTGTGTGTTTGTGCATTTAATAGTACAGCTAAAGCCACTATTGACTCCTCACCACTGTCAGATTTCTAGGCATTTGGGTGGAAAATAGTTTGGCATTAGTCATGGTGGTTATTGGAGAACTGAGAATTAAAAGGCAAGGCAAATATTTTTATTCTCAAAGGAAAATTTTCGGTCCTGCTGTGTTGTTGAACACTTTGTTCTCTTGTGAACTAACCCATTTTTAGGTTTTCTGCGATGACTAGCATTGTAACCATGAATTTACATGGCCAGAATTTATTGACTGTTCCCAGGTTAAATCAGTAAACAGTAATGTTATGTTATTGTCCTTTGATGTGGGAGTGTTTTCTCTAAGAAGAGTCAGACTTTTGTTTCTCCAGCTTTTCCAACATATTACCTCTATTATTAGTTATTTTGATATAGTTCCATGAACTTACTGAGTTTCACAGCTGGAAGGAGAGAACAAATGATTAGAACTGCAATCTGCTTACTTAATTGATGAAAAAAACTCAAGTGCAACCAGTTAAAATACTTCAAGTGGGTTAATACTAATGGGCAGTGTCAGAACTAGCTCTTGAACCTTGCTTCCCCACCTGTTTGGTATACCTAAGTTGACTTCCTCCTCAGAAAACTTAGAATGGTGTGACTTCCAAGAAGCTTTCATGTCCTGGGGCACCTGGGTGGCTCAGTCAGTTAAGCATCTGACTCTTGCTTTCGGCTCAGGTCACAATCTCATGGTTGCATGAGTTCAAGCTCCGTGTCAGGCTCTGCGCTGACATCACAGAGTCTGCTTGGGATTCTCTCTCCCCTCCGCTCTGTCTCTCTTGCCCTCCCCCCATTCATGCTGTCTCTCTTTCAGAAATAAATAAATAAACTTAAAAAAAAAAAAAAAAGCTTTCATGTCTCTTTCAAGAAACCATCCCACCTCAAAATCATACAGTTTTCTTACTCTCTATATCTATATTTGATTAGCACATACAGCTTCTTTTGTTTCTTCAGTTATCAGAGTCTCCATAAGCTGCAAAATACATATTTTTAAAATTTACTTGGAATGAAACATCAGTAAGTATGTGGTTGTGATTTTTTTCTTAAAACTGTAGAAGAAATTTGTTCCAACCTGAAACTAATTTTAATTTCATTTTAATTTTAGAGCATGCTTGTTTTATGCACATTATCTACTAAATGGAAAAGAGATATGGAGATGGGCAGATAAACAAAAAGAATCAGCCTGGGCACATTGTATAATACCCTGTCTAGTGTTGTAACATAAGGTTGGGATATTGGAATGTCTCGAATAACGGCAGAGATACCTGCTGTCTCTCTCTCTTTCCCTTCCTACTTCCCTCCCTCCCTTCCTTCTTTCTTTAACTAGTCCTGTCCTAAATCATAGCTCTTTTTTTAAAAGGCCCTTTGAGTACACTGGGACTTGGATGTTTGGTGTACTGTTACCTTAAGTTTACTCAAGGCGGAAACTTAGGACTCAGTCCTCAATTCCTCTCTTGCGTTCCCCCTATCCGTGTTTCAGCCATATTGCTTATCTCTTCAAATTATATCTTGAATCCACTTTTCCTCCCATATATCTGTTGCCACCTGTTCCAAAGTGTCATTGTTCTTTGACTTTCCAGATTCCCACTTTCCTCTCTAATCCATTGTTACACAGTTTACAGTTGACCTTCTTAAAATGTTATTTGGATAACCTCACTCCCTGCGTAAACCACTTTCCAGTAACTCTCCATTGTACTTAGTATAACATCTAGACTCTTTTTTGCTTATGATACCTTTTCCAGTGGGCCCAACTCTCTTGCTCTCCCACCTAATCTCGTTCATTGACCAATCATACTGATATCCTTGTAGTTCCTTACATGCTGGTATTTTTCTGCTGCACTTGAATCACAATGCTTTTTCATCTGCCCAGAACTCTTTTTCCAGCTTAGCACACAGCTAACTCGTTCCCTCTGCTTTCTTAACTCAAATAGATGTCCTTAGAAAGGTGTACCATGAACACCCTACCCATCCTGGTCCATTGTTACCTTCATTTTTACCTGTTATTATGGCTTGCAGTTCTTTTTGCCTGTTTCCTTGTATTTTCGTTTTTCTAAAATTTAAACTTCATGAGGGTAGGAGATCCTAAACACACTGTCTGGTCCATAGTAAGCATTCAGTTTTTACTAACTGCTTGAATGAAAGTTAGAGTGTTTTTGGACAAGTAGCTCAGCTTAAGCTAGAATGTCTGTAGGGGGGAAGAAAAGAACCTGTAAAATGTAATTGATTTTATCTAATCTTGCATTTTAAATGTGGCCATAAATTTATTTTGTGACTGTTAAATACAGCATTCAGTATGTAACATTAGACTGTAAATGTGTCTTAAAAATTTAAGTGCCACTGTTCCAGACTACTTATCAACTGAAATTATGTCCTGCTTAAAGATTTATCATTTTTAAATGATTGTACATAAAATAGCATGACCATTTTGTATTCAGTCTTCTCATTTGTGACATTTCCTGTCATGTATGCTTACCATTTATTGCTTATTTTGAGGAATTTATATAGTCTGTTTCCTGTGGAGCGCATACCAAGAGTTTTATAATTTGAGTGGTAAACATTTTCTGACTTTCACTTTTTAGAAGCCAAGCGGTAGTTGGGTCCGAAGTGGAGCACAGACAGTTGGGCATATTCACATGGTTAGGTTGTGGGGAAGATCCAAGTTGTGGGACCCACATTCCCATTTGTGAGCTGCAGAAGGCTGAGTTCCTAAGGTTGGAGGGGAAACTGGAGATCAGCCTGACAAGACTTCAGTCGCCTTCATTCTTAGCCTCACTGCAACCCCCTTGAGTTGGAGGAAATTCATCTTCTGCCCTTATCCTGAGGAGCAGTGATTTCTCGGTATGGATGAAACACCTGGAGAATTCCGGCATATTGGAGAAACACTTTAAGTACTACACAGCCCTACTCAGAATACTTAAACTCTACCCCTCTCCTGGTCACCTTCAACGGGGAGACTGGGATCATGGTTCATGGCTGTGGCCATGTTGCTGCTTCTAGCCTTAGGTAATGATACTCCCAGAGTTCCACTCTGTGGACTCTCAGTCAGGCCGCCAAACAGAATATGCTTCTGGAGCACAGGTCTTACCAAAACATCCCTCAGCTCCTATCACCCCTTACCTTCCACGGAACCTCGGACAAATTCTAAGCTCAGTTCCATTATCAAGCGAGGTTAAATCATAGCATCACCTTCCTCCTAACATCATTGTGAGAATTCAGTGAGTTAATGCATACTAAAGTGTTTTTCACGGCAGCTGGCACTAGGTAGATATCATTGGTTGTGGCTGTCATCATCGTGGTTAAGGAAATCCACCACCCCCCCCACCCCCACCCCCCGCCACAACAGCACCATTAGAGATCCTATAAAGAGTGTCAGGGGGAAGACTACTTTTTTAAGTATTCTAGAATTAGAAGTCTGTTCTGGGGTATGTACTCTTACCCTGACCTCCACTCTTTGCAAAATGATTCCCTCTCCCTCATGACATCTGTCAGAATAGAACATTTTCAGAGGCTCCAGGCACACCATTCTGGGAGTCAGTGTCCAGTCACATTAATGGGAATAGCCCTGTGATCTTTGTTCATGTCCTACCTGTCACCTACCCCAGATTTTTCTGGTAGCCCCCCAGGACGGTGTCACTAGTGCACACAGGCTCCGCATGTTCCCCTACTCTTGTCTTGTCATGGATTTGCAGGAGCATAGACCCTTGCCACCACCTCTGTAATGCCTGCCCTGGGGGGCTCTTCCTCATTAAGATGCTGTCTGTTAATGTCTGTTGGAGCTTCCAAAATGGCATTGCGTTCACTTTAATAAATGCCGCTGTGCTTGGACTCCAGGTCTCACAGAATCCTTCCTGAAAACAACTTTTGTCTATAGGCCTAGCCCTAGTTTTTCCTCCCTTACCTGTCCTCGTCTGCCACCAGGTGTTGTTAGGCTTCCTTTCTGTGTGCGGGTCAGGCCGTACATCCACTTGGGGATGTCCCTATTCTCCCATCCCATCCCACCACGGACATCCAGATACCTCTGGGTCCCAGCATGACTTCAGCCACACTGAAATTCCATACTTATTCATCAAAATTGCAGTGATGATTTATTATACCATACCCCTCATATACTATTAGGAGTTTATCATATAGGCAAGTTGCTAATCTTGACAGTTGAAGACATGAAACACTTGTCAGACTTCATCTAACTTCTCTTTGATTTTGCACAAATTCACGTTATTTCTGTGTTCAAAGCCCAAGGTGTTGGGAAATGTGCCTCTTCTGCTCACTCTGCCTGACTCTGTCTCGCTCTCTTTGGCCTTTCTACTTTATGAGGCTGGTAAGCAGCACCCATTTCTATCAGTACGACAGGTTCACCCTTCTTGACATAAGTCAGAGTTGATCGTTTAAAATGAATTCTGGGGCACCTGGGTGGCACAGTCAGTTAAGCGTTCGACTCTTGGTTTTGGTTCAGGTCATGATCTCATGGTTCATGAGTTCAAACCCCACATCGGGCTCTGCACTGATGTTGCAGAGCCTGCTTGGGATTCTGTGTCGACTTCTCTCTGACCCTCCCCCACTTGTGCTCTCTCTCCCTCTTTCTCAAAATAAATAAACTTAAAAAAAAATTTTTTTTTAAAATAATCCTTACTTTAATACTAGATTCAGGCCGCAGACACATTCTTTTCTCTTACCTAGCTAGCTTCCCCCTCGACGGAGCCTCGCATTTGCCATCAACAAGGCTTAGGCTTGGGTTTCTTGGAGCAGACAGTATTATTCCCACCAGTAATTCTAATACCTTTGTGGTAAATTGGTTGCAGTTACCCCTCCTCTGCCTTTTCCTTCCATCAGTTCCTTTGAGGACCTCTTCCACTTTGCTTTCTCTATCTTTCACGGTATCTTTGAACGACTCCTTGATTTTACATCTGTAACGTGGTGCTACCCGCAGAGGCTTTTTACATGTATACTTCCTAATCATTTAACCTAGAATAGTACTGTCCTTGAAATTCCACATTTATGCCCTGTCTCAGATGCCTCCCAGCGCCAGTCCACTGTTACCTGCGGGGAACAGGGAACACGGCCAGAAATCCTAAGCCCACCCACTTAGGTGATTTCATTCTTCTTATCTTCATTTCCCAAGGTATTGGCTTCAGGATTTTTTTTTTTTTTTTTAGCTAGTGTTATTACAGGGCTTAGTTTTCTGACTTGATTGATGATACCAAGCGTTCACAGCTTTTCAGTTTCTCCATTTAGAAGCAAGGAATTTAAAAAAGTCACTATCGATGCCTTTTATCATGAAAAAGACAAGTAGAAGGAATTAGTCTCTCTCACCCAGGGATGTCAGTGTGTGTATACCACTGGGAACCAGACAGCATGTCTAGGTAAAATCACTTATCACAGTGCAGCTACTTTTTCACTATGGTAATTTCAGCTGAACCGGGTCATGTTAGAAATGTCAACAAGGCAAGAGAGGGAATAAAATGTCATCGGAATAATGCACATATGCTTACGTTTCAGTAGAGCTTAACATCTTTTATAGGAATCAGGATTAGAAGGGTGTTTTGTTTTCTCATTGTGGTGATAAATGTGAATACAGTCACTGTCACTGTGACTCCTAGGTGTTCATTTTGGCCTTGTTCCTGCTTTCCTTAAATTAGAAGAAAAAAAAAATCTCAATTTTTCCAGTGGAAGTTGGTGCAGATAGGAGTTTTTCAGCTAAATAGGTAATAGTCATTGTACTGGCTTGATTTAAAAACACACTTTCCATTCACCTTTAAAAAGTGGGTTAGGAGAAATAAAACAGCGTAGTGTGAGCCCCAAAACCACCATTTTGATACTAACATCATTTATATTCTAGGCCAGAGTTTTAAAATTGGAAAAATAAAATACAGTTTTTTTCATTATTGTTGATTTTGCATGACACAAACTAGAGGTTAATTTTAATTTAAATCACTTTAGGCAAAGTAATTAATGTAAGGAAATAACACACGTATCATGTTCATATATAGTCATTTCTTATTTCAAGTAAGAGAATTAGAGATAAAAAGGTATAATAAAATAGATTTGTCAAAAAGCCTTAAATAGGCTACTGGGGTTTTTTTTCCTTCAAATTTTCAATTAAATCTGAAGAGATGATATAATCCTGCTCTGACTTTAAATGAATGTTTTCATGGCTGCATAAATTTGTCATGAGTTGTAGGATTGTAAATGACAATTAAGCCTGGATTCTGATCCTTTTCCTTTCGAGCTTATTAAAATAGGACCTTTTGGGACCATTGTGACTATTTCCTTGATAGTTTCATGTTCTAATTTAACCCTGATTATAAACAAGTTTTAACTACTTCGTAGTTCAGTTTAATCTTTCTGCACTGGCAAAGAAAAATTTCTTCACCGTAAGTCAATAAGCATTGAAACATGGGCTTCTATTTGGAACATTAACTTACTATGAGAATCGTATTTTTTATTTTGACTCCCAGCTTATGATAGGATTAAGGTCGATTATTTTATCTCTCTCTTTTTTTAAGTTTATTTACTTATCTTGAGGGAGACAGAAAGTGCACAAGTGTGCAAGGGTGGGGCAGAAAGAGAGGAAGAGAGAGAGAGAATCTCAAGCAGGCTCCGCACTGTCAGCACAGGGCTCTAACTCAAGAACAGTGAGATCATGAGCTGAGCCGAAATCAAGAGTCAGATGCTTCCCTGGCTGAGCCACCCAGGAACCCTGATGATTTTATTTCTTTATAAAATAGTGTAAAGTAAATATCTGCCTACAGACATTATAATTCATATTACCTTCACATTTGGTCATACACATGCCTGTACATAGAGAACACTTACAATTTATCTACTTTAAAAATAATTATTTCCCTTTGTACTGTTTTTTAATTCCCACTTAGAGAATGAAAGATACAGGCAGTGGTTGTATATTTAAGACTGATCATTTGTGTTGAGACAGGTGCAGGCTTAATAATGACTAAGTCTGGTAAAGATATTTTGGGTTCAATCTCTAGGTGACAAGGTACTCTCGTGTAATAAAACTCACCACTTGAACTGGCATTGATTGTCATTGTTGTGGATAATCCTGGCAGGAGCAGCATTGATTGAATAAATGTAAAGATTGAAGTTGCCTTCTTCTCTAACGGCGGTCACAGAAGCAGGACGAAGTATAAAAGCTGACAGCACCACAGCATTAAATCCATTCAGCTGTACTTCAGAGAACAGAAATGACAGCGATTAAGGGCGCTGTTCGCTTCAACAGGCAGTTACTGAGTAGTCCTGTGGCCCAACACTGTGTTAGCTGCTAACAGATAAAGAAAGGAGAAGACAGTGTGATTTTTCTCTAAAGAAGTTGATCATCTAATTTGGGAGACAGACCATCCATATATGAAACAGCTGGAGAACAAAGTACAACAATATATATACTCTAGTGTAGCTTTGTGCCACAAAGGATGTGCCACTTGCCATCCGTCTGGCAAGTGAGAAGATATTTTTGTATCATGTGAAATTCTGTGTGGTGCCACGGAGTCACACAGCCCGGGTTATTTGAGACTTTCGATTACTTAAAAAGTCATTTAAAAGATGTTTATTTGAAATACATTTAGCTCAACCTAAACACCAGTTAGATACATGATCACTTCATACGTGAGACAGTCAATAAATTCAAGAATCTTTTACTCCCTTTTAATGGCTCAGTCTATTGAATATAAACTTTATTAGGTTTTATCCAGGATTCTCTCTTTTCCTGTGATATCCTAAAGTTTCATTTAGTTTTTTCATTTCAGTAAGTCTTCAGTGTATTCTAAACATAGTTTATTTTTCCAGTGGCCAGGTATTCTGAAGGGTTTATTAGAAAGTAAGCCTCAAAGAGGACAGTCACCTGCTTGGCTTTGTGTAAGGAGGCCATGCGGTCAAGCATCCTGACTACCTTCTGTTTTTCTTATTGTTTTCTCCATTGCTTCTAAATGGTAATGGTGTAGGAGATTTTGATTGTTTTATTATTATTATTATTGGAAGAACAATTAACATGAGATCTACTCTCAACAAATTTTGAGTTATAATCCAATTTTGTTAACTGTAAATAGGCACAGTGTTGTACAGCAGACCTTTAGAACTTAATTGTGTTACATAACAAAACTTTATGCTTATTGTTTAGCAGCTTTCTCTCTGCTTCCGTGTGTGTTTTAGAGACTCATCTAAGTGGAATCATGCAGTATCTGTTCTTCTGTGACTGGCTTACTTCACTCGGCATAATGTCCTCAAAGTTCACCTATGTTGTTGCATTTGAGAGCATTGCCTCTTTTTTTCATTTTTTCCTTTTATAAGGCTGAAAAATATTCCATTCCAGTCCACATATACCACATTTTCATTATCCATTCTTCTGTTGATGGACATTTGAGGTTGTTCTGACATCTTGGCTTTTGTGAGTAATGCTTCAGTGAACATTAATGCAGATATATCTCTTCAAGATCCGATTTCAGTTCTTCTGGGTAAATACCCACAAGTGCAATATGGTATTTCCATTTGTTTTTTAATTTTTGAGGAACGTCCATACTGTTTTCCATAGAAGTGGCATCATTTTACATTCCCACCAGTGGGGTACAAGAGTTCCAGTTTGCATTTCCCTGATGACTGGTGATGTTGAACATCTTTTCATATACCTGTTGGCCATTTGTATGTCTTTTGTGGATAACTTTTCAGTTCCTTTGCCTATTTTAAAAAATATTTGTTTTTTTGCTATTGAGTTGGAAATGTACCTTTTGTATTTTGGCTATTAACCCCTTATCACATATATGTTTTTGCACGTATTTCCTCCCATTCCATAAGCTCGTAGCTTGGAGTGGTTCAAATCTAAAATAAACACTCTCGAAATGGTTTTGCCAACTCTTAGAGTCTCTCAGAAATTCTACAATTAAGTCGAGCTAATGCCACAAGCTACTGGTGGTTGGTATTAGTGCTGTCATTTTGGCTAAATGTCATTGACATGAAATACAGTCATTAATCTGGTTAACAACTCACTAATTATTCACCTGGAATTTTTGGTGTCACAGTTTTTCATAGAGCTTTTTAATGTCAGCTAGTTTATTTTTGGCTATTATACTAAAGTGCTTAAACACCAGGATGTTGGGAGACTAACACTGTCGGGCAAATAGGAAGTCTTATATTTTAGTATGATCTGTTTTCTTCAGAGTCATTATTTCCTTAATCAAGGTATCTCAGTTTTCACTTCTGTGGGTGATATTTCCTGGCCATGAATAATACAAGAAATTCTCCAGTTCAACAGAGTGAAATTTGAAGGTTTTGTTTTTGGTAACCAGGCTTTCCCTGAAAACCTGTTTCAAATGCAGATTGAGACAGTGTGGTTTCGGCCTTCTTCTGACTGTAGTGTGGTGGTGTTAAAAGCACTGAGGTCACATCTAGGACATTACATGTTACAGAATGTAGTAACCACAACTGCACTTTTCTCTATTCATGGTGTGGTCAGTATTTATCATAATTTAAAAATATGACCATTTTTTTCTTTTTATCCGTTAGTAGTCCTTCTTGGATGTCACTGGCACTTCAGGTAATGGCCTTAATTTCTGTCCAGAGCATTATTTTATAAACATAAGGGAGGAGATTCATGGAAACATTTTTAAAAAACAAACATTTTCATTAGCATTTGAAAAGTCAAATGATTTTATTAATGCGACACCAGACAAGTTCCTTCACCTCAATCGGAATTTGATCTGTTTGTCCAAGTTCACCTCAAATGTACTTCCTTTTTTAAGCCTCTCCATTCTTTTCTCTCTGCTCCATTCTGTTTTCTCTTTGGCCTCCTGAGTTTTACTTTCTCTTCCTGTATTCCTTTCTCCATTTGTCCACCTTTTCCCGTGTTAACCTCTTCCGTTTCCTCTCCCGTGTTGCTTGCATTTTGCATTCACGTGTATTCACTTCCTTTCTCATAGTTAATGTGCCTCCTTCATGTGCCATTGTGTCTTCTCCTCATTGAGTTTAATAAAGGATACACTCTGTCATTCTCTTCTGCCTGGCTTTGCTTATGTTCATTTTTCTGTGACAAAGTTGAAGGGTGGATGGAAGAGTTTGGATGGGGTGAAATAGAGGTTCATTGAAAAAAAATATTTGTTATAGGGGCACCTGGGTGGCTCAATCAGTTAGCGTCCACTTTGGCTCAGGTCATGATCTCACCATTGGGGAGTTTGAGCCCCGCCTCAGGCCCTGTGCTGACAGCTTGGAGCCTGGAGCCTGCTTCAGATTCTGTGTCTCCCCATCTCTCCGCCCCTCCCCTGTGTGCTCGGCTCTCTCTCTGTCTCTCTTTAAGTTGCACTAAACCAAAAAATATAAACATTAAAAAACAAAGTTAAAATATTTGTTGTTAACTTTAATTAACAAATATTGTGACAGTTGTTAGTTAACTAGGAGTGGGTAAATAACACGATGATCCTTGAGTGAAAAGTTAAGTTAGTATAGCAGTTGTGGTTGAAAGCCATGACTTAAACTGAGTAAAGATTCGTGACTGACATTAGAAGTAAGCTTTACTGTTCCCATTCCTTTAATTAAGGAGACAGTAGTTAAGAACACTGATCTCTTTAGTGGAAGATACTTATTTTTTAAAAATCAACTTGTTGATGCAATATGTTACTAGAGGGTGCCTTGAACTACTCTAAGTTTGAAACAAAGCCAAAAAACCAAAAACTTGGACAGCTAAATGCCAAGGCTTCAAAGCACTTTGGGATCCTCCAAATGGTGGGTCCAAACAAGGGAAGGCATTCAACAGATCCGTATTTGAAAATGACCTTTGTGATTACTGCTTTAAGTATGACCCAGTGGTACTTTGTCAGAGCTAAGTTAAGTCTCCATCACGGTCTTGGTCCTGTGCTTTGTTGGGCCCTTTTCCTGGGAATTTGTTACATATAAAGGGTATGGGTCTGAGTTTTCGTATTGTTGCCCGTAGAAATGGGTTTCTATACCTTAAGTAGAATTGATATTACTTGCTTCACTATGAACTCCTGGAGAACCTACACATGAAAAAAAGATTCTTACCAACTGTTAGATTAATGTTGAAATACACTACTAATCCTGTTACAGCATAGAGGGTACTTGCTTATGAGGTTCTTGGCACAGAACCTTGAGGTTTGTTAAATAAAACTTCATGGGAATATAGCCTGGTTTCTAACCATTAACAGATGTAACATTTAGGGAAACATTTTTAAATTGCAGTAAACCAGTTAAAAGTGGTCAGGACAATCATCAAAGATGTGAAAGTTGCCCAGTCTAGATTCATTGAAAACTCCTGCCTTTTAGCCTATTAATCATGAAAATGTTCTGTTCTTAATTATCATGTGCTCCAGAAAATTTGGGCAGTTTTTCTGTGTCACCAATGCTGTGAACAACCAGGCTGACGATTTCCTGATAATGTTTTATTATGGTGGTCGCAAGCCATTCTGGAAATAGCATTTGAAGAAATGTCTTGCTCAGAAGCATCATTTCTTCCAGGAAATAGCCTTTCATATTGGCCTAAAAAAGTTCAAGGATATGGCTTCCTGTTGGAGCTCTGGGGCGTTACCATTTTCAGACCTGGTTTGTATGCAACTGTGAGCCTTATTGATTTCCAGATAATATGAATTTATTCAAAACAGGAGATTGTAACATTGTACAACCAGATTGTTTTTAGTTTTATTAAAATTACTTGGATTATAACTAAGAAAATTGCTTTGAAACAACAGTGATATTATCTTCTGACCCCTGAGCTTTGCTGTCATTGACTACCGAAAAGTCCACCATTAGCCTAACTCTAATTGATAGTACAGATCAGGAAACGTAAGATTTAACAACAGTGTTGACTTTGGAGGAAATGCAGGATGTATTTATTGCATTTAAAAAAATAAATATAACCAACTGAACTTTGCTAAGTAATAATTTGGCCACTTAATAAAAAGCCCATTAGAGACGATGATTACTTATGATGGAAATCTTTTCAAAGAGTACTTCAGCTTACAGATCTTGCATATAATTTTGTTTGTTTGTTTGTTTGTTTTGGCATCCCTCAATTTAGAATAAAGGCATGGTGTGGTACAGTTCTTTTTCAAAATTTCCGGGCTTATGATAGAAATAAGTTAAATATAAATCACATAATTTTTATAACTGGAACACTAAATCTGTTTTAATAATAATACTAATGAAAGAGGAAATGTGCCATTTATTTTAAGTGTGTTTTGTTTTGTTTTGGAGGGAGAGTACGCACATGGGAGGGACAGAGATGGAGGTTGAGAGAGAATCCCAAGCAGGCTCCATGCTGTCAGCGCAGAGCCCGAAGCGGGGGGGCCCAACTGCATGAATTGTGAGATCATGACCTGAGCTGAAATCAAGTCAGTCGCTAATTAAGCGACCCGTGTGTCTCAGGAAATGTGTGATATAACCACACGTTTTACCCTGCAAAGACTTGCCATTCATTCAAACTGAGAAGTCTCTGTTAGCCTACAAAATCCTAAATTATATGGTCCGCTCAAGGTTTCCTCTCTGATCTTATTATCCAGTCTTCTCTCTCCGTCACTCAGTTCCCTGCAGCCACACTAACCCTCTTACTGCTCCTCACACATGCCAGGGACTTCCTGCTTTATGGTCTATCACTTTCTAACCTACTGTATAATATTTTTACTTTTTAAGAACATAATGTGTGAAATAAAATACCGAAGGCTGTTCAAAGATCATGGATGGGCACAAATAATGTATGTGCACTACAGAAAGGAAGTTAAGGGAATAATAATAATAATAAAAAAAAAAATCACAAGACCTGAAGGTAGCTATTAATTTTCAGATAGAAGGGCTAAACAAGTATTAAGCAGAATAAATGAATTAAAATACTGCCGTGTAAATACATACTCTTGGAGTTTCAACATGCCAAAGATAAAGAAGAAAATCCTAAGAGATACCAAAGAAGACAAAAAAAAAGTTACCAACAAAAGAACAGGAATCAAACTGTTAAACTCATCAGCAACCCTAAATTCCAAGGCGCAATGGAGAAAAGGTCATTAGGGCTCTATACGAGACTGGTTTTGTTTTTAATATTTGTTTTTGAGAGACAGAGTGTGAGCCGGGAAGGGGCAGAGAGAAAGGGAGACAGAATCCGAAGCAGGCTCCAGGCTCTGAGCTGTCAGCACAGAGCCCGACACGGGGCTCGGGCTCATGAACCTCAAGATCATGACCTGAGCCAAAGTCTGTTGCTTAACCGACCGAGCCACCCAGGCGTCCCAATATACGAGGCTGGTTTTGAAGCTAGAAACATATATGCACAGCCACACTATCCATGAAATGTGAACACAAATAAAGATAATTCCGACAGGCAAAAACTATGAAAGTGCATCTCCAATAAAATGACAGGAGGTGAAGAGATGAGAGCTGAGTAACAGGGATTCTAGCCTCAGGAGTGTAATAGGAAAGTCAGATGCCCGAGATACTTACGTGGCAGCTTCGCAGCTATCGGAGAAGGCAACCGACTCAAATTGGGACTCAACCTCTGACAAACACACAACAGTCCCACAATTAACAGCCAAAGGGAATTGCAGTGTTTATAATTCTGAATCCAGAAGGACCACAGAGACTCCTCAAAGGAATTAAAAAGTATTTACTCTCTCCATTTAATGTATATTTTTAAATGAGCTTATTGTTAGCCCACACTCTCTCTTCTTAATTGTGTCTGTGTTTTTGTTTGTTTGTTTGTTTGTTTGTTTAACAGAAAAAGTAAATGAGTAGATTCTGGCACATTCACAACTGGAAAAAATAAAGGGTGAAATAATGTATAAAAAGCACAGCTCTGAAGTCATATCACACAAGTGATTGATTTCTGTGTCCTGTTACAAATGGTACCTTCAAGGTTGAAGTTCATTGGTAGGGTATAGACAGTTGGATAGACAGGGTGAGGGTTTTCTAGCAAGATGAAAAGTCTCAGACCCCACACAGACTGCTGTGACCCAGACTCTTTTCTGGGTGGCTGATTAGTAGAGCTGTAGCCCTTTTCCCCTTTTCCCCCAGCCGCCACTCCCACCCCCGGCTCCTTGTCAGCTCCTTCCTGTGCTCCATCAGCCATTTATACTTTAAGGGATCTCTGCACAAAAGGGACTCTGAGACCCTTTTAAAATCAGCTCTTTTAACCTTACAGATGAAATTATCCTATTGGGTGTGTTTTTAGAACTCATACTATTTTTTTAGCCAGTTCATAACTCGATCTGTTTAAATTATTTACAGATGAGTACAGTTCCAGCCAAATTGCCCTATTTAAGTGCATCATTACTGGACACTTCAATAGTTTGTCCATTGAACACTTGATTTTTTTTTTTTACCTCATTCCAACTGTGTTTGCCTAAGCAGTCTCTGTCATTCTCTATTCACCCCTATTGCTGTATGAAAGAAACAGTTTTACCCATCTTCAAGGCCATATGCATTAGATTATTGCCACCATGAGAATTTCTATGTGAAGTATTTCCCTGCTTTGATGACCCTGTTTTAATGGTTGTTGCAGAATTGAAGTTGTTTCCTTTTCAATGCTACCCATTCCTTTGTTTCTAGAACAGTCTTTCAAATGCCTTGAGAGTGTCTGTTGGTAAGCAGAGCTGTCCAGATGACATTCTCTGTGTTTCCCTGGCAGTATTTCTCTGAGGGATTCACTGTGTGCTGCTACCTGTGCCTTTTCTGGTTACTCCTGCCTCCACTGTCACACTGGCATCCTCAGCAGATTTCAGACCCATCTTCCCAACCCCAGTGCCAGGGGAAGCTGTGGCCTTGCCTCACGTCCTTCCTTACTGCCCGTAGGGATCCTGACCGGTCAGCCTTGTTAACTTCACTCCATCGTCCTATTTTCGTTTATTACTCTTCACCTGTTGTGTTAATGTGAAACCTCCATTTTCTAGTTGCCCAGGATTCTTTTCAGTTTTTTTTTCTTTTTAATTTATTTATTTGAGAGAAACAGAGACAGCGTGAGTGGGGGAAGGGTAGAGAGAGAGAGAGAGAGAGAGAGAAGAGAGAGAGAATCCCAAGCAGGCTCCGCGCTGTCAGTGCAGAGCCGGAAGCGGGGCTTGAACTCACAAAACTGCTGTGTCATGACATGAGCAGAAACCAAGACCCGGCTGCTTAATGGACTGAGCCACCAGGCACCCTGCTGAGGATTCTTTTATAACCCTTAAAACCCAAAATATTTTGAATTTTGGATTTCTGTACAAATCCCTCAATTGGCTTCCCATCTAAAAATAGCTAAAATCCTAACAGTGGAACCCTAACAATGTCTCTTCCCGAATCCTCGAATGATTTCTCTCTTGGTTACTGTGTCCCAGTCATAATGTCTCCTTGTTGTTTCTTAAAAAGAATTTTTTATTTATTTGTGAAGAGAGAGAGAGAGAGAGACAGAGCATGAGCGGGGGAGGGGCAGAGGCAGAGAGGGAGACACAGAATCTGAAACAGGCTCCAGGCTCTGGGCTGTTGGCACAGAGCTTGATGCAGGGCTCGAACTCAGGAAGGGTGAGATCGTGACCTGAACCGAAGTCAGAGGATTAACCGATTAACCGACTGAGCCACCCAGGTGCCCCTCCTTGTTCTTTCTTAAAAGGCATCATGTACACTTTCTCCTCAGGGACTTTAGTAGTTGGCTGATTTCTTTGTCTGGAATGTTCTATTCCCAGATAAGCTCATGGTGCATTCCTCTGCTTCTGTGTCAAGTCTTTACTCAAATGTCACCTTACCAGTGAAGCCTTCCCTGTCTCCTGTAGGAACTAATAATTCATCATATTTTCAGGGGTTTTTTGATGTTTCTTAAGTTTTTGAGACAACATGAGTGGGGGAGGGGCAGAGAGAAAGGGAGACATAATCGGAAGCAGGCTCCACGCTGTCTGAGCAGAGCCCTGGGCGGGGCTCGAACTCACGAACTGTGAGATCATGAATGACCTGAGTCAAAATCAAGAGTTGGAAACTTAAATGATTGAACCACCAGGCACCCCCATCATATTTTTAGCATACCTCCTACCTCACGGCTTCAGAGAAGCTGTATATTTTACTTATTTAAGTAAACTATATTTTACTTGTTTGTTTATTGTCTGTTAGCCTCCCCTGGAATGCGTAGTTCACCAGAGCAGGGAACTTTAGTTTTATAAACTTTTCTGAGCACCTAGAATAGTGCCTGACACATCATAAATAAATATTTGTTGAATTAATGAATATAATAAATGCTACGATGCTCCATATTTTACACGGGCATACATTTTGGCTAGAATTGACCAGTCTCTTGCAGTATGAGCATGGAATTAGAATCACATTACTGGAGTTTAAATAGGCTTCATGTGACTTTGCATACATGTACTTAGTTTGCATCTGTGTCTCAGGCCTCAGAGGTTGCCTGAGGATTAAATGAGTTAATATATAGCAATTTTAATAGTGTCTGGCACATATAAGTGCTTTATAATTTTATGCCTAAGAAAATATTCAACCTCATCACATTTGGTTTTGTCATTTTTTTTTTTTTTTTTTTTTTGTAGGTGATTAAGCATTGTTATTTCTGAGTATTTATGCTAAGGTACTTTTGAGCAGAGTACTGGTCCTGATACCATGGATTGAATTTTATTCTAACTCATTTGTTCATCTTTTTTTCCTTAGGATGACTTTGATACTTCAGCATAAAAAACTTTATTTAGGGGCACCTGGGTGTCTCAGTCCCGCGTTGGGCTCTGTGCTGACAGCTCAGAGCCTGGAAACTGCTTGGGATTCTGTCTCCTTGTATCTCTGCCCCTTCCCCACTTGTGCTCTTTGTCTTTCTGTCTCTTGAAAATAATAAGTAAAAATGTTAAAAAAAATTTTTTTAATTAAAAAACTAAAAAAAAAACCCTTTCTTTAGGACAGAGATATTTAACTTGTATGTCCCAACAATGTCACATCAACCCACTTGTAGCCCCCCCACCCCCAGCCCCCGACCTTGTAACATCTTTAAAGCCTTCCGTCTCCAATCAGAGCTGCCACTTTGGTTCAGCCCAGTTTGGTTCAAAGCATTATGCCAATGGATGCCTCACAAAAGGCAGCGTATATGCTGCGGGTAACAAAACAAATATGCAAATATAACTCCGACTTCCTAAACAGATACAGTATGCAATCCTGGCTTGCTCTTAGGGGCAAACCCTTGAGAATGTACAAGTGAAGTTTGTGGCTCTCCAGCAACTAGAAAAAATTCACCTCAGTATGAAGTGGCTCTTGAGCTTGACACAGTGGAGTACAACTAATTTAGATAACTTCTCGGCCTTGGAGGGAGCGTGAAGTACTGTTGTTCCCTTCAGAAGTAGTTGTTTTCATACGGATCTTAAATAGTTCTTTGCAACTTGACTTTGATGTTAAACACATTTCATTTTTATCCCTCTTCATCTGTTCGTTTCTGGATTAGATTGAAGGAATTGCTCAGGTCTTCGTGTTCAACTGTTACTTCCCTGTTGGTTTCTTTGAAGACTTGTAAGTTTCCGGTGACAAGTTCTACAAAAATTAAAATAAGAAAATACACTTGCTCCTGGTGATTTTTTTTTTTTTTTTAATGAGAACATTTTAGCTGTTATGCTGAAATAGCTTCCTCTTTCCCTCTCATCAGGATTTTGTGAAAAGTCAGAAGAACAATTGGCCCATTGTTTAAGAAAATAATAAGTTCATCTTCAGACTAAAGTTCTAAAGTTAGCCTTTGGTGTTCCTATGTCTTAATGAAGTATAACACCTGTAGCTCTGTGAGTTACTAGAAAATGAATATGCCTGTGTAACCACCACGCATTGAAGAAAGAAAACATTACCTGCATCTTCCAGAAGCCCTCTTACCGATTCCTAACCACTCTCCCTCCTTTCCTCCCTGAAGTTAACCCCTCTCCCTACTATTCTAATATGCTGGATTAGTTTTGTTTGTTTTATAAACTTCTTATAAACTGAATCAGTTGGAATGTACTGTTTTGCCTCTAGGTCCTTTTGCGTAACTTTGTATGTATGAGCTTCCTCCATATTTTGTGTGGCCCTACTTTATGTCCCTGGCTGCATAGTATTTCATGTAGTATGACCACAGCATATTCAACCATTTTTCATATTGATGCAAATCTCAGTTCGTACTGTGTTTGAAACACACATGCGTGCCTTTCTGTTGAGTCTATACTTAGATATAAAGCGTAGGATCAGGGGCGCCTGGGTGGCTGTGCTGACAGCGCAGAGCCTGGAGCCTGCTTCAGATTCTATCTCCCTCTCTCTCTGCCCCTCCCCCACTCATGGTCTGTCTGTCTGTCTCTCTCTCTCTCTCTCTCTCTCTGTCAAAAATAAACAAACATTAAAAAAATAAAATGAAAAATAAAGTATTGGATCAGAGGCTCAATTTTGGTGGATAACCAAGTTTCCCAGAGTGGCTCTACCAATTCGCTTCCCACCAGCTGTGTAGAGCTGTGATTGCTACATATCTTTAAATCTCGGTATTGTTGTGTTTTTAATTTCTGGTGAGTTTGTAGACAGGTGTCACACTGGACTCGTAGTTTTCATTTCCTTGATTATTAGTGAGTTGAACATTTTTGACATGTGTATTGACTATTTAGATATCCACTGATATAGAGTACCTTCTCAAATCTCTTGTCCATTTATCTACCAGGTTGTCTTGTTTTTCATATTGAGTTGTTGATATTTTAGATACAAGCCCTTTGTTAATTGTATATATTGAAATTTTCTTTTTCCACTCCATGCCTTGCTTTTAAACTGTCTTAAGGTATCTTTTGAAGAAAGGAAATTTTAAATTTTGCTGTGGTACAACTTATCTCATTTATTTCTCAACATTTTCTTTTATGGTTTCTACTTTCTGTGTCCTATGTAAGAAATGATTCTATTCTAATGTCATGAAATTGTCTTCAATGTTATTGGAAGAATTTTTTTTTTTTTTTTACTCCAGCCTTCCCCGATTGTATGCCCTGTCAACAAAAATGTAGGAATATGCATAGTGTATATACATATCATTTATTTATATGTATCATATATATACTATGTATATGGTATACCCATTTTTACATAAAATTTAAAAAGCTAGAAAATAAGAAAATAATTAAATATAGATATGTCTTTTTTCCCACACCCTGATATTATATTAAATATTTCCTGATTTATACAGAGCACACTTTATTTCAGCCTTTTTAGAATCAAATAATATTGTCAAATAAGTTATTTAAACTGTCACGTAGGAGGGGGTCCCCCTCTACTTGCTAGATGGAATACTGCCCAATTCATGAATCACTTAAGAAAGCCAACTAGATCTTCTAAATAAATAAGTAAGTAAGTAAGTAAGTAAGTAGTGTCATGTAGGAAACCTCACTCATTGAAAGTCCAGGCAGAAAGTTTTATTTGGAAATCTGCTTGATAACATTTTGAAGAAATAGTCTATAAGACAAGTTATTCCCCAGATTTTATAAATTCTAATTTGGGAAGGGACATGGTCTTAAGTTATTTAGGCCTAGGATAGCCACTCAGCAAATACTTGATTTTTTTTCCCAAAATGTAGTTTTAATCATTTTATTTCCCTACTTTGAATCCTCAAATGATTCACCATACAGGTCCTTGCATCATACATTTGTCTGAAGGTTTTCTTATGTTTATGAGATTTGCTCAGATAGACTAAAGACTTGAACTAACCATGAAATGTTAAGAAAAAAACATGGCAGTTTTCTTTTCCCTTTTTTAAATAGCTGAGCCGAGACTTTTGTATTTTAAAGAATGTTTCTATTTTCCAATATGTAAATTTGTGGTTTATGATGACTTGAGTCACTAAGCACAATAAATGTCATCTGGTTCTTTCTCTCCTTTTCACAAAGCTTCTTATGTGGGATCAGTAGTCCCAAAGTTAGACCTTTTACAAATGGTGCTTTGGGATAAAAGCACATTTAGATTATCTGTTTTGTGCAGGAATTGACATAGTTTAAAAGAAATCTTCTCTGAGCTCAAAACAAACTCAGATTTGTCTGTTTATTTGACCTTCTAATCTATTCATATCTTGGGCAACTTATTTTGGAATCTTTACCCAAAAAAATGTAGAAAATAGAGGTTATTTCTGGCTCTTAAGTTATTATCGTTTTAGTGTTAAGAGTATTCCCTTGTATCAAAAATAAAATCCTCTTTTTCTTTAATCTGTATGTGAGGGTAAGGTCAAAAGAAAAACAATTTAAAGAATATTTTAGTATTAGTTAGGTTTCAAAACAATCAAGAAGGAAATAGGTTTCCTGGAATTATTTAAGCATCTGGTTTTCCAATAACCTCCACTATGTAGCCATTAGTTTTTAGAGGTGATTACATAATTATCAGAAAATTTGAATTCCAATGAAATGGAGTTTTAATGCATTTGGACTAGAGTAAAACGTTTTAGATATGGATATAAGGAGTGAAAAACAAAGGCGCAAGTCTGCTGTTGGCGGAACTCATTGTACTTAGAGCAACTGCTAAAGTGTATGTATTCCAGTGACATGTGTACATAGTCTGAAGGTTGATAAATTATGTATGTTAGCATCATAGGATCAGAGTTAGTATTATGATATTCATAGGAGCTTACCAATCGCAGAATAAGAAATTAGAAATCACTAAGATAAAATAAAAGCTGTTGCAAAAACATTATAAATGTTTCCCAAAATATCAGAGATTAGAGGAAACAAATTTCAAACCAGACCTCAATGCGTCTAACCATTTCTAGGCCACATAATCTGTTTAAATCCAAAAGAGAGGTACCATGCAAGGCCACTACATTAGATTCCCCTATCATGACTGATGAAAACTCTCTTAGCACTCAGAGATGCTTTTGACCAAAAGATTATCAAAGTTTTTTCCTTCAGATTGCTGAGTTCCAAACCTATCTTGGGGTACCCAGTGAACTCTGCCAGGTGTAAACTGAGATATCATTATCCACTACTTGTCACCATAAACTCGTGCTCTTTGTCATGTATTATGTTTCTTAACTGAATAAAGAATCAAACACTGAGTATTTTTCCTTAGACTCTGCTGCCGTGTGCTCACATCAGAATATTCATTAAATAGTCATCCCTCTGTGACCTTGAATTCCCCTTAAATAAAAGTTTAGACTCTCTCTAAAAAATAAATAAACATTAAAAAAAGATTGGGGGTGCCTGGGTGGCGCATTGTTTGAGGGTCCAACTTCGGCTCAGGCCGTGATCTCACAGTTTGTGAGTTGGAGTCCCACTTCGGGCTCTGTGCTGACAGCTCAGAGCCTGGAGCCTGCTTCGGACTCTGTGTCTCCCTCTCTCTCTGCTCTTCCCCCACTCACACTCTGTCTCTGTCTCTCTTTAAAAAAATAAACATTAAAAAAAAAGTTTAGAGTGCATAGGTTGACTTCAGTGTAGCTTTTGGGCAACCCTGAAGTTTCACTTCTGATGAACTACAGGGCAACCCTGTAAAGGAATAATCAGAGAAAGTACAATGTGAAAGTTAGAAAAAGTGATGGGGATTAAGGAGTACACTTGTTGTGATGATGGTGACGTATGGAAGTTAGTGTTGAGTCACCATATTGAATACCTGAAACTAACACACACTGTGTGTGTGTTAACTATACTGGAATTACAGTAAACTTAAAAATCGAAAGCAAGTTAGGAAACGTAAACTGGATGACAGAGGAAGAGTAAGATTTTTGCACCGAAGACTTGGAAAGGTCGAGGAAAACGTGAGAGAGTAAAGCTGGTCTGTGCCAGGCGTTCCAGATCCTACACAGGCATCAGAACAATTGTGTTTCGGTTGATGTAATTTTTTATTTTGTTTGTTTTAGTGCATCTATCTTGGCCTAAAGATTTACAGAGTCTTTGGGAGTGGCCCTGAGCAAAGAAAATAGTCTTCCCTGTTGGTTCTGTTAGAACCCGAGCTGAAAAGCACTGTGGCCTGGCTGTGCAGATAATCTTTTATTCTTTACTTTCCCACCAGTCTTTAAAAATAACACTAAAGTAGGGGCGCTTGGATGGGCTCAGTCAGTTGAGCTTCTGGCTCTTGATTTTAGCTCAGGTCGTGATCTCATGGTTATTGAGTTTGAGCCCTGTGTCGGGCTCTTCACTGACAGTGCAGGGCCTGCTTGACATTCTCCCCCCCCCCCCCCCCCCACTCTCTCTCTGTACGTTATTAGAGTTTTATGCTGTGTTACATGTTAGTGATCCTGTCTTTAGCAGTTTTTATTGTTTTTAGTGTAAGAAAACACATTTATTGAACTATGTTATCAGTTCACTTCAAAGCATGGTTAGCAGCGTATTCTTCCTTTAAAGTCAAAATTTGTATCACATGCTGTCTTTACCTTGGTCTGTTCAGGACTGTTAGGGTTTGGGCTACTTCAAATATATAAATGATTACAAGTAGATATTTCCTTTTTATTGAAATATCTTTTACTTTATAACAGTAGTTAGGTAAGTTCCCAAACATTATTCTAGTGATTGTTGCAAATCAGCATTGAGATCTTTCATCTGTAAGACACGTGAGTAAAGTAAATGCGCCACAGCAGACCACACCATGCTTTTTCTGGTGCTTATTTGTCTTCATGTAGGATCTTTATTCCAAACACATTTGTCTTGGGGCACCTGGGTGGCTCATTCGGCTGAGCATTAAACTCTTGATTTCAACTCAAATCATGATCTCAAGGTTCATGGGATCGAGCCCCTCATTGGGCTCTGTGCCAGGCGTGGATCCTGTTTAAGATTCTCTCTCTCCCTCTAAAATAAAAAAAATTAAAAACAAATTTTTTTAAGTAATTTTTCTTTCTAATGGTACTAAAGCGTTAATAAATAAAGGACTGAGATTGTGAAACCAAGTAGTGAATTTAGCACCAAGAAGACATTGTGGCAGTCAGTATATTCCCTTTTCCCACCGCCACCTTGGCCCTCCTCTTCCACTGCATTAAATTTGAATTCTGAAAGATTAAGAGATAATGCCAGCATGGCAGAGATGTTCTGTGGGTTTATATCACATAAAACTACACTGTTTGGTAATTTTTCAGAATGTTTTTCTACAGCTTATTAAAATCTTAAAACTAGCATATAATATGGTGCAGACTTTAAGCTGCCTTTATAGGGCTTGTGCTTCTTGTTATCCTTCTGTTTCGCTGGGAATTCTTGGCCAGAGATCAGTTCCGCATCTGCTTTTATGAACCAGCAATGAGACAATGGCAGTAATGTCATAAATCAACATAATGATTCAATTAATTGTGATTCACATAAGTCACCTAACAATCATATTTGTTATTCAGTGGTGTGTTTGTCATAAAATTAGTGTCTGTTTCTAGAATTTTTAAGGATTATGTTATTGCTATTTTTTCTAATTTGGTTTTATGAATAATGGTAAACTCTATTCCCCCAGACTTTCATTATTATTGTCATTGATCCTTTTGACTCATTGCCTTCTTTTGGGGAAAAAACAAGATTTTTATTTTCGTTATCTTGCAACTAATTGATAATCATTCATTTGCTGAGATAATTGGAAAAAATATATTTTATCTTTTAGTTTGTAAAGACACCCTTGAACTTGAAGCAGAAGCTGAATCTTCTTGAGATTCACTGGAGGGATTGGGTTTTCTTCAGTAAGCATTGGGTGTAGCAAGAGTAATTTGTTATCATTCAGGTATGAAAATAACTGCTGATTTCCCATCAATTTATGTTAAATTGAAATGCTGTAGAGTTTTAAAATGTGTTTAGAACTGAGAAAGGTTAGCCGTGCTACAAGTTAGCAGATAAGATTTTTATACACAGTTCTAGGCACTAGATGGAAGTAGGCTGGTTAAAATTTTTGAAAAGTAGGGGCACCTCGATGACTCAGTTGATTAAGCACCCAACTCTTGATTTCTTCTCAGGTCACGATCTCACGGTCCATGAGATCGAGCCCCACATTGTGCTGACAGCGTGAAGCCTGCTTGGCTTTCTCTCTCTCTCTCTCTCTGCCCCTCCCCTGCTCGCTCTCTCTCTCTCTCTCTCTCCCTCTCAAAATAAATAGCAAAAAAAAATTTTTTGACAAGTAGTCCCAGCCAGTGTGGGATAGAGGCCTGAGCAGAAGGGTGGACTTCTTGCCCCTTCTGAGACTTCACGAAAATAGACACACACAGAGGCACATAAAGGAGTAGATCCATGCAGCAAAGAAAACCAGAGAGGCTCACTAGTGCTTGCAGCTTTTCAAATAGTGAGAGAAGAGAGGAATGAGCTGATGACTGAAACAAGCCATGAGGGGCCGCAGAGACGAGAAGAAACCCCACCCTCCGGCCGAACCCAAAGGAGCCTCAGCACTGACAGTCTGTGGGTATGAGGAAGGGCAGGAGGACGATGTAGAGCTGAAAACAGGAAGATTCATGACAGGTCTGTCCAGGAAACCAGGACAGTCAGCGCCCCTACCCACGTCCACATCCCCAGGCCGAAGCCAGAGCCTCGTCCCAGGAGAAAGGGAGCAAACCATGTGGGAAGGGGAAAGGTTTCTTTTGTGCACCTTGGCACTGCACAGATAGGCCTGCATTATTCCGGCCTTTGAGGGCTTGGAGCCTGGCAGGCGGCTTCCTATCTGCTGTCCACGGCTCCTGCCTAACATGGAGCTTGCCTGCGTCCAGGTGCACCTGTGGGCACAGAGCTCCTACTCACCGCCACCAATCAGGCCGAACGACAGAGGAAACTTATTTTCATTATCATGCGGGTCTGTTGTTTCCGAAGCCATCATATTACTACAAGTGCTGGCTTTTGTGTTCTGTTATCTTAATTTCTATCGTTCGTTGAGTTTTTCTTCCCAGTCGTACAGATTGTTCACACATTGCAGCAGACTCTCTTTTCAAGAGTAATTTCACTTTTGGTGGCCCAGCCTTAGGGCCAGAGACTACTTTTCTACCAGAAACTACTTTTCCCCTCTGAAGACGTTTTTATTTGCTCATCTATTGATGGGAATCGATCTAGGAACAGTTAGTCTTTACATTTCATAATCTTAGTTTGAATTTAATGATGGCATGAGTTGGCACTGATATTTAATAGTGTATGTATATGCTAACTGCAAATTCACATTTATTTAGACTCTTGGGTTGTATTCTTTTTTTGCCTGTAAGAGATATAAAATGCTTTATTAAAACATTGAGAAATGTTGATCTCATTAAGTGGCAGAGAAGAACATATTTCTTGTCTTTAAAACATTTACTAATGCGAATTGAGTTGCAATGTTCAGAAACACTGCAGTTAGACCCAATCTTAATTTTTCTCATTTTCTTAAATTTTCATGGATATGCATATGGAGCTATTTTTGTCTTCATTCTCAGCTAAATAAATTAGCCCAAATATGCATGACTGAAATTACCTTCTATAAAAATGTTCAAAAGCATCTGAAAAATATCCCAAGGGTGGCAAGTCCATAATATTTTCCTGTATTAACATGCTGTGCCTGGCTTCTGGATGGATATTTGATCAGAAGAAAAGAATCTTTGAAAGTTAACCGTAGTGCTGTAAAGTCCAAGATGATCTTGTATCACTGAATGAGACTGAACTGAGAAGCTGGGGGAAAATTCACATGGTAGTTTCCAACTTCTCTTCATTTTGGAGTTACTGTATATGAAGAACACTGTTATATCTGTTCCTAAAGGTCAGTAAGTATGGACAAGATGATGCTGAAGTATAATTTGAGTATGGGTTTTAATCTGTAATAGACTTTTATGTTTCTTATTCTGAGCGCTACAGAAATTACTAGTTCCATGCGTGTATATGACAGTTGAGATCCAAAGAGCCTTGATTAATGATCCTTGGATTTGTGTTTCAAGAAGCCAGAGGATGGGGATCATCTCCCCTCTGTGTCATATTGACATTCAAAACAAGATACAAACAAGTCTTCCAAATCTTATAAAGACCCTTTCTAGATATTTTAAGTATATAGCTTATTGTTTACTGAGTAGTGTTTAAAAAAACTTTTTTAACTGAGTAAATTTTGAAGACTTTATTAGTTTTCTTCCTCATCATTCGTGAATCAGGCAGCATCTCATCTAACAGAAACGAGCTCCAAAGAGCTGCACAAAGATTTTTATAGGTGGGAGGAGCCAGGACAAGAAAGTTACTAGCAAGAAGTCTGTTGTTTCTGGTTAACTTCCTATAGGGGATGATGGGGGTCCGTCAGGCAGATGATCTCACTAGTACTCACCAATAGTTGCAGGTTGACTGGTTTAGGATTCCACTTCTGAGAGAGGTTGAAACTAATTAAGTTAGGTGTTACCTCTAGTTTTCCTGACATGGACTTAGCACAAGTGACTCCATTTTGAACCTGTTGTTTGTGTGTCTCTCTCTCTCTCTCTCTCTCTCTCTCTCTCTCTCTTAACAATAAGAAGTTAGACTTCTTTTGTTTTTCTTCTATTTTACATTTTAAACCTATATTACCCATATCCAGATGCCCTGTGCTATAGAAACATTTATTTACTTTCATCTGAGATTTATGAAAGGAGATTGTGCAGAAGGCATTTTAGTACAACAATGAAGATGAAACAGCTTTTGACACTGGTTTGCTCTAAATGAGAACATTGTACATTGAAGGCTCATTTAGACCCTCAAAATTAACTTCCATGAGCATTCTTAGTAGAGGGCCCTCTCTCTGAAATCATGGTGCTAGTTTAGGACTTGCTATTCTTTTTAGTAAATACCTGTTATTTTCAAAATTATGTACATTTCTCAGAAATAAAAATAAGATGTTAAACTTGTTTACTGAACAAAGGAAGGCTGTTATGGTGGGTTCAGGTCAATTTTAATTAGAATGTAAGCATTACATAATTTGGATATTCTCATGTCTGGACTGCTTTTATACAGTGTAACTCCAAAATCAAGATTTTGTGGTCAGGAGAGGAAGACCACAGTGGAGTAGGTGGACCCTACACTCACCTCATCCCGCAAACACAACTAGATAACTATCAAATCATCTTAACTACCCCAGGAATCAACCTGAAGACTGACAGAAGAAACTCCACAACTGAAGACAGAGAAGAGGCCACACTGAAGAAAGAGTAAGAGATACAACTGGCCTTTCTAACACAGAGAAGAATGCAGACACTTAGACAAAATGCCAAGACAGAATAATTGATCCCAATCAACATAAGGCCATGGCCTTAGATCTAAGAAAAACATATGCCAGTAACATGCCTGGTGGAGAATTTAAAGCAACAATCATAAGGCTACTCACTGGGCATGAGATAAGAATAGAAGACATCAGTGAAACCCTTACCACAGAGATAAAAAACGTTAAAAAAAAAGTCAGGAATGAAGAGTGCAATAGACAAGATTGGAAACAGGATTGATGCAATGAACAGCAGGCTAGAAGAAGCAGAAGAATGAAGTAGTGACCCAGAAGTCAAAATAATGGAAAATAATGAAGCTGAACCAAAGAGAAGAATTATCCCAAGAATAGACTTGGGAACTCAGTGATTCCATCAAAAGTAATAACATTTGTATCATAGAAATCCCAGAAGAAGAAGAGAGAGAAAAGGGGGCAGAAAATTTATTTGAAGAAATAATAGCTAAAACTTCCCTCATCTGGGGAAGGAAACAGACACCCAGATCCAGAAGGCACAGACAACTCCCATCAAAATCAATAAAAGCAGACAACACCAAGACATACTGTAATTAAATTTATAAAATATAGTGATAAAGAAAAAATATTAAAAGCAGACTAGGGTGCCTAGGTAGCTCAGTTGGTTAAGTGTCCAACTCTTGATCTCAGCTCAGGTCATGATCTCAGAGTTCATGGGATCAAACCCCACATTGGGCTCTATGCTGCAAGCATGGAGCCTGGTTGGGATTCTCTCTCCCTTGTCTCTGTCTCTCTGCCCCTCCCACACTCATGTGCATCTATTCTCTCTCTCTCTCTCTCTCTCTCTCTCTCTCTCTCTCTCTCTCTCTCTCTCAAAATAAGTAAATAAACTTAAGTAAATAAATAAAAGCAGAAAGACCAAAGAAGTCCTTAACTTACAAGGGAAAACCCATAAGGTCTAACTGCAGACTTCTCAACAGAAACTTTGCAGGCCAAAAGGGAATGGCATGATATATTTAAAGTGCTGAATGGGAAGAATCTGCAGCAAGAATGCTTTATCCAGCAAGGCTATCATTCAGAATAGAAAGAGAGATATTTCCCCAGACAACAAAAGCTAAGGAGCTCATGACCACTAAACCAGCCCTGCAAGGAATATTAAAGGGGATTCTTTGAGTGGAAAGGAGACACCCAAAGTGACAAAGACAGGAAAGCATCAGAGAAAATCTCCAGAAATGACAAAACAAGCAATAAAATGGCAATAAATACATATCTGTCATTTATTACTTTGAATGTAAATGCACTAAATGCTCCATTCAAAAGACATAACGGTGTCAGAATGGATGGAAAAAGGAGACCCCATCTATATGCTGCCTATAAGAGATTCATTTTAGACCTAAAGACACCTGCAGATTGAAAGTAAGGGGATGGAAAAACATTTATCATGCAAATAGATGTCAAGAGAAGTAAGAGTAGCAATACCTATATCAAACAAACTAGACTTTAAAACAAAGAATGTAACAAGAGACCAAGGAAGGCACTATATAATCCTAAAGTGGACAATCCAATAAGAAGATCAAAAAATTATAAATATTTATGCACCTATGGGATCACCCAAATATATGAAACAATAACAAACATAAAGGAACTAATTAATAATAATACAGTAATAGTAGAGGACTGTAACACCCTGCTTACATCAATGGACAGATTGTCTAAACAGAAAATGAACAAGGAAATAGTGGCTTTGAATGATACACTGGAAAAGATGGACTTAGCAAATATATTCAGAAAATTCCATTCTAAAACAGAGTGCACATTCTTTGCAAGTGCACAGGGAACATTCCCTAGAAAGATCACAATACTAGGTCACAAAATAGGCCTCGACAAATCCAGCAAGATTAAAGTCATACCACACATCTTTTCTGAACACAGTGCCTTGAAACTGGAAATCAACCACAAGAAAAAATCTGGTAAGACCACAGATACATGGAGGTTAAACAAGATGCTACTAAAGAATGAATGGGTCAATCAGGAAACTAGAGAAGAAATTAAAAAAAAAAAAAAAAAGCAAACAAATGAAAATGGAAACACAACAAACAGTCCAAAACCTTTGGGATGCAGCAAAAGTGGTCCTAAGAGGGAAGTTTATAGCAATACTGGCCAACCTCAGGAAGCAAGAAAAATCTCAAACTAATCATACATGTAATGGAGCTATAATAAGAAACATCAAATGAAGCCTAAAGCCTGCATAAGGAAGGAAATAATAATGATTAGAGCAGAAATAAATGATAAAGAAACTGGAAAAAAAAAAAAAAACAATAGAGTAGACAAATGAAACCGGAAGGTGATTCCTTGCAAAAATTAATAAAACTAATGAAAGTCTAGCCAGACTTATCAAAAAGAAAAGAGGGGTGTCTGGGTGGCTCAGTCAGTTGGGTATCTGACTCCAGCTCGGTCATGATCTCGGGGTTTGTGAGTTCGAGCCCCATGTCAGACTCTGTGCTGACAGCTCAAAACCTGGAGCCTGCTTTAGATTCTGTGTTTCCATCTTTCTCTGCCCCTTCCCTGCTCACACACTGTCTCCTTCTGTCTCAAAAATAAAAATAAATGTTAAAAAATGTAAAAAGAGAGAGAAAAGAGAAAGTACCCAAATAAATAAAATCACAAATGGGAGAGGAGAAATAACAACTAACACCACAGAAATATAGTTATAAGAGAATATTTTGAAAACCTATTTGCCAACAAATTGGACAAACTAGAAGAAATGGATAAGTTTTTCAAAACATATCAACTACCAAAACTGAAACAAGAAGAAATAGAATACTTGAACAGACCAATAACCAGCAAAGAAATTTAATCAGTTATCAAAAAACTCCCAAAAAACAGAAGTCCAGGACTAAATGGCTGCACAGCTGAATTCTGTCAAACATCTCAAGAAGAGTTAATATCTATTCTCTCAAAATATTCCAAAAAATAGAAATGGAAGGAAAACTTGCAATTCATGCTGTGGGGCCAGCATTAATTACCCTGATACCAAAGCCAGATAAAGAGACCACTGAAAAAGAGAACTACAGACCAATATCCCTGATAAACAACAGATATAAAAATTGTCAATAGAATACTAGCAAACCGAATCCAACAATACATTAAAAAAGCCATTCACCAGGGGCACATGGGTGGCTCCATCCGTTAAACGTTCGACTTCAGCTCAGGTTATGATCTCGCGGTCCGTGGGTTCGAGCCCCGTGTTGGGCTCTGTGCTGACAGCTCAGAGCCTGGAGCCTGCTTCAGATTCTGTGTCTCCCTCTCTCTGCTCCTCCTCTGTTGCTCTCTCTCTCTCTCTCTTTCTCTCTCTCAAAAATAAATAAACAGTAAAAAATTAAAAAAAAATCATTCACCACGATGTATTTATTCCTGGGTTGCCAGAGTGTTTCAGTATTCACAGATCAGTCAACATGATACGCCACATTAATAAAAGAAAGGATAAGAACCATATGATTATTTCAATAGATGCAGGAAAAGAGTTTGACAGAGTACAACATCCATTCATGATAAAAACCCTCAACAAAGTAGGTTTACAGGGGGACATACATCAGCATAATAAAGTTCACATATTAAAAAAAAAAAAAAAAAGCCCACAGCTAATATCATCCTAAATGGGGAAAAACTGAGAGCTTTTCCTCTACAGTCAGGAACAAGACAAGGATGTCCACTCTTACCACTGTCGTTCAACATAGTACTCAAAGCCCTCGCCACGGTAATCAGAAAACAAGAATAAAAGTTATCGAAATTGGCAAGGAAGAAGTAAAACTCACTCTTTGCAGATGTCATGATACTCTGTATAGGAAACGCAAAAGACTCCACCAAAACTGCCAGAACTGATAGAAGAATTCAGTAAAGCTGAAGGATAATCAAGGTACAGAAATCTGCTGCGTTTCTATGTGCAAATTTTGAAGCAGCAGAAAGAGAAATCAAGGAATCGATCCTATTTACAATTTCACAAAAACTGTCAGATACCTGGTAATAAACCTAACCAAAGAGGTGAAAGTCCTGTATCCTGAAAACTATAAAACACTGATGAAAGCAATTGAAGAAGACACAAAGAAATGGAAAGACATTCCATGCTCATGGATTGGAAAAACAAATATTGTTAAAATGCATATAGTACCCAAAGCAGTCTACACATTTAATGTAATCCCTATCAAAATAGCAACAGCATTTTTCACAGAGCTAAAACAAACAATCCAAAAATTTGTATGGAACCACAAAAGACCCTGAATAGCTAAAGCAATCTTGGAAAAGCAAAGCAAAGCTGGAGGCATCACAATTCTGTGCTTCAAGTTACGTTACAAAGCTGTAGTAATAAAAACAAATAGTACTGGCACAAAAATAGACACAAAGATCAATGGAACAGAATAGAAAACATAGAAATGAACCTATAACTATATGGTCAGTTAATTTTTGAAAAGCAGGAGAGAATATCCAGTGGGAAAAAGTCTCTTCAGTGAATGGTGTTGGTAAAACTGGAAAGCAGCAGGCGAAAGAATGAAACAGGACTGCTTTCTTACACCATACACAAAAATAAATTCAAAATTATTAAAGACCTAAATGTGAGACCTAAAACCATAAAAACCCTAGAGGAGAACACAGGCAACAACTTCTTTGACATCAACCACAGTGGCTTCTTTCTAGATATAGTTTTAGAGGCAAGGAAAACAAAAGCAAAAATAAACTATTGGGATGTCATCAAAATAAAAAACAAAGGAAATGATCGGCAAAACTGAAAGGCAACCTACAGAATGAGAAAAGATGTTTGCAAGTGACATATCTGATAAAGTGTTAGTGTCCAAAATCGATAAAGAACTTATCAAACTCAACACCCAAAAAACAAATAATCCAATTTAAAAATGGGCAGAAGACATGCATAGACATTTTTTCCAAAGACCTACAGATGACCAGTATACACATGAAAAGATGTTCAACATCATTCATCATCAAACAAATACAAATCAAAACTACAATCAGCTATCACCTCACACCTGCCAGAATGGTTAAAAGCAACAACACAAGAATCAACAGGTTTTGGTGAGGATATGGAGAAAGGGGAACTCTCTTGCACTGTCGGTGGGAATGCAAACTGATACAGCCACTCTGGAAAACAGTATGGAGAATCCTAAATAAGTTAAAAATAGGCCTATGCTACAGTCCAGCAATTGCGATACTAGATATTTGCCCAAGAATGCAAAAATACTAATTCAAGAGGTTACATGCACCCTGATGTTTATAGCAGCATTACATACAATAGTCAAATTATGGAAACATCTCAAGTGTCCATTGACTGATGAATGGATAAGCAAGATGTGTGTACACACACACACACACACACACACACACACACACACACACAATGGAATATTACTCAGCCATAAAAAAGAATGACATCTTGCCATTTGTAGTGAAATGGATGGAGCTAGACATTTTTATGCTAAGCAAAATGTCAGAGAAAAATAAATACCATATGATTTAACTCACATACGGAATTTAAGAAATGAAACAAAGGGGAAAAAAAAAGAGACAGAAGCAAACCAAGAAACAGACTCTTAACTATAGAGAACAAACTGATTGTTACCAAACTGGAGGAAGGTGGAGGGATGTGTTAAATAGGTGATGGGGATTAGGGAGTGCACTTGTTGTGATGAGCACAGGGTGTTGTTTGGATGTGTTGAATTACTGTATTGTATAACTGAAACTTATATTGCACTGTCTGTTAACTAACTGGAATTTAAATAAAAACTTAAAAAAAATAAAATGTATGAAACCTAAAAAAAAAAAAAAAAGTTTCTGTGGTCATCTGAACTTTGGGGGAAGTATATTCCAAGAATTAATACTGAACCATTCCAAATCACAATTCCATACATCTGATCATTGTTTGGTTCCACTCCATACATTCAATGCCATATATTATCATTTTTGTCTAATTAGTTTTAAAGAGGGCTCAGTAGCTCCAGGAACAATATAATGGTGATGTTTACGTACCAGTAAGGATGTATTGCTGCTTAAATATGGGTATATCTGGAGTTAAGCAAACTCATTTTAACTATAAAAGCACAGAAATTGAATCTTTTTTTTTCGTTGTTTGGCATTTCTTTGTATAACTGCTTAAAAAGGATATTTTGAGGCTATCCAAAAGCTTTTCTTTTACTGAATGTTGGTGTTCTTTTAGAATAGTATCTAGACTTTTCGTATAGATTATTTCCTCCCTGGTTTCATTAAAGTACTTTTATACTTTAATTTTAGATTGTTATTTCTTTTTAACTTTATCAATAATTATTTAAATTTAGTTTCATTGCTTTTGGACGTTACATTTTTATTTTACATCTTCCTCATTGATTTTGTTTTGTTTTGCTTTGTTTTACTAGAATTGACCACTTAGTAATTCTTTTATTTTTATTTTTTTATTTTAAGTTTATTTATTTAAAAAATTTTTTTGATGTTTATTTATTTTTAAGAGAGAGACAGAGTGCAAGTGGGGGAGGGGCAGAGAGAGAGGGAGACACAGAATTCACAGCAGGCTCCAGACTCTGAGCTGTCTGTCAGCACAAAGCCCGACGCAGGGCTCTAACCCATGAACCATGAGATCATGACCTGAGCCGAAGTCAGATGTTTAAGAAACTGAGCCACCCAGGTGCTCCTATTTATTTATTTTTGAGAGAGAGAAAGGGAGAGAGAGAATCCCAAAAAGTTCCATGCCGTCAACTCAGAGCCTGATGTGGGGCTTGAACTCACAAACCGTAAGATCATGACCTGAGCCAAAATCAAGAGTCAGATGCTTAACTGACTGAGCCACCCAGGTGGCTCAGCAATTCTTTAAGATTATATCTGAAGGTGTAAGCTAGCCTGAGTTTTTGCATGACTTTAAGTGTGCATTTATTTAATCTCACACTTGACTGCTTATTAGACTTAACAATTCTGCACTGAAGAATTGTGAAGACATTGCTGTAGTGACTTTCATTATCTGATTTTGTTAAAAAGAATTGTGATATCCATACAATTTTCATACCTTTGTAAATAACCTGTTGCCCTCTCTTTCTGTCTCTTCCCCTCCTCGCTACCCTCCCCTCCCCATAAGATTTTGCAATCTGTGTCCAGAGTTCTGCTGTTATACAAACATGTGATTAAGTATCAGTTTTTATTATTAGCATTCTCCTTTAGGTGCCTCTACCCACTCTTGTCTGAAAGCCCAAATCTATTCTTAGCCAAGTGAAAATTTTTTTTCTTTTATTTCTGTGATTACTTTTTCACCCACTTCTTTCTCTCTTATCCTTCTGTTAGGTGGCTACTAGAGCTTCTAAATCTGCCTTCCATTTCTCTTACGTTTTTCTCATTTTGCAATGGATTGTGGAGACTCTATTGTCCTCGTCTAAACTCAAAAATTTGATCTTTAAATGGGTCCTTTACATTTTCAGTCCCTTTTTTAGGCTTTGTTTTGTCATTTTATCATGTTTTTAGCTGAGTGGGACTTTTTCAAAAGAGTCTTTTTTATTGAAGCATAGTTGACATTCAGTGTTCTTTCTGTTAGTTCCATGTGCACAACATTGTGTTTCAACAATTCCATACATTGTGCAGTGCTTACCACAGTGAGTGTAGCTGTCATCTATCACCATACAAAGTTATTACAATATTATTAACGGTATTCCTTATGGGTTATAGGATAAAAAGAACAATTTTTTATCCCTATGACTTATTCTGTACCTGGAAGTTTGTATCTCTCTCTCTCTTTTTAATGTTTTATTTATTTATTTTGAGGGAATGGGGAAGGAACAGAGAGAGAGGGAGAGACAATCTCAAGCAAGCTCCACGCTGTCAGCACAGACCCCAACATGGGGCTTGATCTCACAAACCTTGAGATCGTGACCTGAGCTGACTGACATCAAGAATTGGACGCTTAACCGACTGAGCCACCAAGGCGCCCCTGGAAGTTGGTACCTCTTACTCCCTTTCACCTAATTCAACAATACATTTAAAGGATTATTCAGCAACATCAAGTGGGATTTATTCCAGGAATACAAGAATGATCCAGGATCTGTAACTCGGTTCACATGGTACACCACATTAACAAAATGAAGGGCAAAACTCATATGATCATCTCAGTAGATGCAGAAGCATTTGACAAACTTCAACATCTGTTCAATGATGAAAAACTGTCAACAGAGTGGATGTAGAAAGAATGTCCTCAACATAATAAAGGACTTACATAGCAGACCCACTGCTAACATCATACTCAATGGGGAAAAACTGAAAGCTATTCCTACAAAATAAACATGCCCCTCTTACCACTTTTATTCTAGTACTAGAAGTCCTAGCCACAGCAGTCAGACAAGGAAAAGAAATATAAACATCCAAATAGGTAAGAAAGAAGTAAAAGTACCACTATTTGGAGATGGCATGAAACTATATATATAGAAGACCCTAACGACCACCTTGAAAACTATTAGAACCAATAAATGAATTCAGTAAAGTTGCAGGATGCAAAACTAAAATACATTACATTTCTGCCTTGTACTTCTATACAGTAATAATAAAGTAGAAGTAAGAGAAATTAAGAAAACAATCCCATTGGCAGTTGCATCAACAAGAATAAAATACCTAGGAGTAAATTTAACTGAGGAGGTGGCAGACCTGTACTCTGAAAACTGTAAGGTATTGATGAAAGAACTTGAAGATCACACACACACACACACACACACACACACACACACACAAATGCAAAGATTTACCATGCTCACAGATTGGAAGAATTAATATTGTTAACATGTCTGTAGATTACTCTGGATTAGATTCAACATAGATTTAATGAGATCCTATCAAAATACCAAGAGCTTGTTCCTTTTTTTTGTCATTGATGTGTTTTCATTTCACTTAAGAATGTCTCTTTTATATATATATATATAATTTTGTAGAGTCATGAGCAGGGGAGAGGGGTAGGGGTAGGGAGAGAGAGAGAGAGAGAGAGAGAGAGAAGGAGAGGGAGAGAGAGAGAGATGAGCCTGGGGTCATGACTCAGGGCCATTATCAAGAAGTCAGACGCTCAACCAACTGAGCCATCCAGGTGCCCCTATTTCTTTAGTTTCAATGTGATGACTTTCTTGCTAATTTCTCCTCAAGTGATTGTGATTCTTGGTTGCTTGTATGTCTAGTTGAAACTCAAGGTAGAACAGTTTTGGTGGTTGTAGGGTATTTACTCCTCAGTCCAAATGGGAATCTGTTCCTCTTCATTTTGGGGGATAAGAAGATTCTTACTACAGAAGCCTTCAGCCAGTGACTTACAGGGCTGGGTGTGCCTTGTTGCAGGAATATGGCATCTGGGCTTGAGACTTCCTTCCCATAAGTGACCTGACACCTTGCTCTGTTCCTCTAATCCCGCTTTGCATTCTGGGACTCTGCACGGTCACGAAGCACATGTGAGACATTATGCTCCTCCTTTTATTATTTACTGATCAGGAGCTTTGTTTTTGTGAGCTTCTGTAATGGCTTCTCCTTTGCCTATTTTTATTCCAGTTTTCTCTGATTTGGTGTTTTTCCCTTTAATCAAATCTCCTCTGCTTTTTAGCTTATAGAACTTCCTCTCATTTTCTGTTCTGCAATGGTATGCTTTCTTGTTTTCCTAAACTATTAATGTTTATTTTTTAATACATTCTGTGTGGAATTTCAGGGAAACTGAAAGAGGTAAATGTGTCCTCATTTGCCATCGTGATTCATTTTCTCTCAAAAATAAAATGTAAAAAAGTACAGACTTTGAAAGTAAGAGAAACTGGGAAAATGATGAAACCATTTAATGGAGGCTTATCAACATATTTTAAAGGGAGGAAAATGTTAGGAATGTTTATAGTACATAATGAATCTGTAAAAGCTATTTATTTAGCATTAACCTTCTTCGTGAGTTCATTCCCCGCCACCCCCCACCCCGCCCCCGGAAAGCAGATTTAAAGTCGACTTCTGAGATTTGAGTCATTTCTTGGGCATTATTATTAGTCATCCTATTTAAGAAAAAGTTGTTTAAGTGGGTTTTTTTTTAATGTTTTATTTATTTCAAGAGAGAACGTGTGTGAAGGAGGGGCAGAGAGAGAGAGAGGGAGTCCCAAGCAGGTCCCACACTGCCAATCCGGAGTCTGATGCAGGTCTCGATCCCACAAACCATGAGATCATGACCTGAGCCGAAATTAAGAGTGAGTTGCCCAACCACCTGAGCCACCCAGGTGCCCCAATTAAGTGGTATTTTTAGTCCAAGGTAACATGGGTTATTTTGATATATTCAGTATTCTCTGTTGACCCAATTTATTAAGTAGGCGTGCAATTTTCAAAAGTAGCATGGTGTATCAACATTTTGATCAGTACATTTTAACTATCAACATTAAGAGAAGTAAACACATACTTTAGTGGGCATTATAAAAGAATTTCACTGTCTTTTTCTAGACACAATTCAGTAGAAAGAGAAAGTCAGGGATTATATTAATAGTCATGCAAAGCAGCGGCTGATCTGTGCAAGTAAATTAATTATCTGCTAAAACGGACAGATTGATTTCTTTATAACCTCATTGTAATTAATTACATTTCTGGAAAAATGAATGCAATTTAATATTAGACCCCAGGCTTGAATTTGTCATATTTTTCATAATTGTTTTCTGAAATAAAGTTTGCTAATAAGTGTTTAGAGGAGAAAAAGTAAAGAGTTTAGTTTACACTGTACAGTACTGATTTATTTATGGTATAAGTATTATATACTTTTCCATGAAACTCTTCAGAAATAGGAGAACATGAAACAACATGAAAGTTAGGAATTATTAACAAATCAGTCCGAGTGGTTTTGTATATGAACGGCCTCATGGAGACTTACAAAATTTGATTTCATTTTTCTTTTACTTTTTCTACCAAAACCAATTTCTGCTTTAGAGACCTCAGTCGCCCATGGAAATTTGCTGCTTTTCTTTTAAAAGTGCACCTGCATCCAAAACTGATTAAAAACGTATTTAAAAAGAAAACTGCCATAATGAATTACATTTCTCAGTACTACCTAATTTGCCAATATGACTAGTTTTGATTAAAAAGAAGTTGATTATAATGTTCAAAACTGTTTATTGAACAGAAAATCTGGATGCAATCAGAAATCAGAGATGTACCCGTGGAGATACCGAATCTGAAAAATCTTGATGTGACAATTGCTATTTCCTTTTTAAGTTTGGCTAATCTTGCCATGGTAATACTAAGTAGTTCTACAAGTATTTGGAGGATTTTCTTGGTTTTGGGGAGAGTGGGGGGGGGGCAGTGTGGAGGGAGGTGATGTTTCTTAGTTTTTAGTAAAGTTAGAGTGATGTTAATATGTACTCTTCTTATATCTTAGTAAAATTCTTTTATCAAGTTGATTAGTACAGCCTGCAGCTGGGTCCTTTCAAAGATATGTTACCATGAAAAAAAAATTATCTTACTATGTATAGTTTTCATTTCAGTGCATTTATTTGACATCTTTGTGGTTTTTATTGACCAAAACACCTGACTGTTGCCTCTTCTTTATTTTCATCCCTTTTTTAATTTTTATTTTGCAGCCTTTTGCATACGTACAGATCTGTGGCTTTTTCATTCCTGTCAACCTGCACTGAGTTTTAGTTTCCCTTCATTTTATCTTTACTTATCAATTCTAGTTGTTCTGGTTTAAGATTTACCAGCAGATTCCATGCGCCTGTTCTGTGTCTTCCAGATCTCTCGTCAACCCCTGGTATTACTAGCCAGCCATTTGTAGAGTTTGGGCGTCAGAAATATTGTTTCCCTTAGTTTTTAATAATATTAACGAATACTTATTGAGCACTTACTTTGTGTCATTTGCTCTTCCAAGACCTTAAATGACATAAGATCTTCACTACAGTCCTCAGCTAAGTTACTTACAGATAAGGAGTGTGAGGCACGGAGAGATGAATTACTTTCTGTGAAGTTTCACCACTCAGTAACTGGAGGACCCAGGATTCAGACACAGGCAGTCTGACCCCAGAGCCAGTGCTTTTAACTTCTCAGAGCTCTGCTGCTTTTTAAATCAGTGTTTCCTCTCATCATTTTCTGTTTGAATCTACGTTTTTACATTTTTCGTTTGACCCACACTTACCTGTCATGTTGAAAATTTCTACATCCCTCAAAACTGTCCAAATATCGGGTAGTGTAATTTGCAACAGAGTGGAAGCTTGAGGACATGTTATGGACGAATTTCTTTTTGTTGCCCCTTGGAATGAAATTTAAAGGAGAACAATCATCACAGGGTTCAGAGTTAGACCTAAGAGGATTTATAGGTGGCGTACATATGCGTTTTTATTTTATCCATAAATCTTTATTTCTTAATTGCCAATACTGTAACAAGACGTTATAATGCCTGGATTTTATCGTTCGCGATTAAGGTATGATTTTCTTAGAGTTGAAGAGTGAATCCAGGCCCAGTTTTTTCATTGTTCATTAGATGGAAATGTATGGCTCTATTCATTAGAAACAGATTACTGCCTAAGTATTGGTTGTGAGGTCCAAATGTATGCGTTCCCAAGTCTTTCATTCTGAAGTGAGTCAAAGATAAAAATGCTTCTGCATTTGGTTCTTTGCATTTTGTACCCGCACAACAAAAACAATTTTTCAGAACTTTGTTCCTCATTTCCAAAACAATCTGAGGTATAAGTTAGGCCCATTTGGACAATATTTGGCAATATTTCTATGTCAAATATTTTACAGTCTTGCACTTAAAGCAGCCAGTGTATTATAAGGCATGTTACTACCTTTTTAAAAACGAATATAAGGCCCACATGGGTGGCTCAAGTCAGTCAAGCGTCCAACTCTTGATCTCAGCTCAGGTCTTAATCTCAGTGTCATGAGTTCAAGCCCTATGTTGGGTTCCATGCTGGGCGTGATGCTTACTTAAAAAAAAAAAAAAGAAAATATAAAATTCAAAAATGGTGCTCTGGAAATTGTCTCTTTAGTCTCTGTAATAGAAACAGTTAATGTAGCAAAGAAAAAAAAAACTTGAATTTTGATATCTGGTTGTCATGACTGAAAATTTCTATGGTTTTACGGTTTTTCACAGATCAACTTTTATTTAGACACACATGCATTTTAGAAAATGCATAGTTCATACTGTGCTCTTCGAGGACTTTCCTTGAACATGTGTTAAATGCTCAAATGTATTTGAATTGCAGCAAACCATACTTGCCGGAAAGATTAAGAACTAAAGAGAGCTGGACGTGATCCAGAGTGTGAACCTGGTTTTTCAAATGCCAGCACTTAAGAGCCTTTCACTACTAGTGTGGCCCCTAAATCAGGCCAGACTGTTCCAGGCTCTGCCTGCCTCTTGCCAGATCGGCTGCATCTGGCTGTACTTTCTTGGGTGTACGTTTCCCCCGGTGGTTACAATGCAGGACATGGTGCTGTGCGGATGAAACAAATCTTGCAGATTTGTTCAGTAGTAATTCAGGTCAAATTGTGAATGTATGAAGGAAGCCATAATACTGTTTAATATTCTAGTTCATCCCCTTCAGTAGTTAGAAAATGTACTGCGTGGTGCAGGTTCAGCTACTCAAGATATCCCTTCACCAAAATCTAACTGCCATTTTGCAACACTTCACAGCACCTACCGCCACCCGTACCCCCACCACAGTGCTCAGCATGTGAAGGCTGGATTTTCGACAAGTCTTAGTTTCTTCTCTTATCAGAAGAGAAAAGTGCATCAACCACAGTGTCACGTAAAACACAAACCTAAATTGAAAATAGAAGCATCCAGTTTCAAGACCTACTTGTTGACATAACAGACACAGCATCTTGAGCTCCATTATGACCCTGCATTGTATTGCTGATTTCTCGCTTGCCTGTCTTAGCATGTATTTTTCCTAATTAGGAGCGTGATGGGGAGAAATCCCATTTCTGTCAGGTTTTGCAAAACACCTTGAACTCTTTGAAAGGTAGGTGTCATCTCCATGAAAAATATGGTCAGTTCTTTCAGTCTGAGACATCATTTGATTTATCTGCCTTGCCATCGAGAATAATACAGTACTTGTTTAAAACAAGTCTATGTTTGTTTCAAGTACAAGTCTGTCCTGGAGTACAAGTCTGTACCGTATGGCTGTATAGTACTTACCACGAGTAAGTTCATGTCCAGATTCAAGTTAAGTTCAAGTAAGATGTCTCGGATACTGACTATATTTGGAATAGTTGGCATTTCATTTTGCTTGCACGTTATTCATGAAAAAGAGCAGTGAAAATGTTTCTGATACCGATATTATGGCTTCCCCTCTGGATTAGGTCACCGGTGGAAATGAACTCCATAGACTCAGCCTATTGAAGTCATTTTTGTCTACTTCACAAAACAGTAACCTAGTTCTGCATTGTTTGGTGGTCTGTGTTCAAGAGACATTACATATAAAAATAGCTGGAAGTTGCAATTAAAATTTAAAAAAATTTTTTTAATGTTTATATACTTTTGAGAGAGACAGACATGAGCTGGGGTGGGGCACACAGAATCCAAAACAGGGTCCGAGCTGTGAGCACAGAGCCCAATGCAGGGCTCGAACTCACAGACTGCAAGATCATGACCTGTGCTGAAGTCGGACACTTAACTGACTGAGCCACCTAGGCATCCCCGGAAGTTGCAATTTTAATAAGAAGTAGTGTCATGTGGGAAAGGAAGCCTTCACTCCCCATGTTCTCTGCCTAGATCGGTATTCTACATACTGGCTTTTTTTTCATTCTTTGCCCAAAGCCAGGATTTTTTGTGCAGTTCTGATAATGCCGTTGAAACCAGTAACCTTCATTTTACATGTAAAGGGTCTCTCAGACCACATGTAGGTATGAAAATAGCTTTCAGAATTGTAACCATATTTAGATTATGTCCAAGCAGTGATTTTACACCCTTTCCAAAAAGTAATATATTTGGACAACATTTATATAACTATGTGTGTTTAATTATTTATTTACTGCTTATTTAAAATGTTACATTGGAGGGAGATTTTGTTTTTTACTTTCCCTACTCAGTATTTTACACATGGCTTTATTTTCCATTCGATTTAAGAAGCTAAAAAAAAAATTCTATTCAACTTAGCAAGCATATATGAAACGTCTGTTACATTCAAGGCTCTGGGCTGTGTACACGTGGAGCATAAAATATGCCGATGACTTACGAAGACTGGTTTAAAACACAAGCAGTTTGACACAGGAGGCCACACTCTTAACCACTGTGCCATACTAAAATGAAGACAAGACCCTACCCAACAGAAGCTTTCATCCTGCTAGAAAGGGGATGATATATTTGGGGGAAAAAAAAATCAGTACTGGGTAGAATTTTTCTGGTGCTACATTACTACCTCAAGTATGGAAGATATTGGAGCTCAGAGGGAGAGATGCATTCCTTTTGGGAGGTGGGGGAAGGCCTCATAGATGAGGTGTTTGGGCTAACCCTTGAAGAATGGCAGGACTTTGCCGTACGGTAGTTAGAGGAGTATATTCTCATTGAAGGAGGCACTGGAAACAAAGGCATTGTTTGGAGAAAACGCAAGTGTTCATGGGTAGTAATTAGCAAGTGTGTATAATAACATCCTTGGGGAAGTAAGAGGAAGAAGATAATTCAACCTGAGTTGTGGAAGGACTGAAGTGGTAACCTGAGGAATCTGGACTTCTGCCCATAATGGAGAATCTTCACAAGACCTAAACCCTAGAGAAAGAAGTCCGTGGTCAGAGTTAGATGAAATGAAGTGGGAAGAGGAGAGTGGCCCAGGAACTTTTTAAAACTTGGGCAGAGAGCGTAGATAGAAATTGCATCACATACTTAAAATATATTTTACTCTGTAACTAAATGAAAACGAGAGTGGCCAAAGTTAGTTTGAATATATAGAATAGGAAAATCTTTGTGCTCAACAGATCCTTGAATATAACACACATGTTTTTATTTAAAATTGGAAACTTTACATCATTTTGGAGGTGTTAGAAAATTATAGATCCAAATTGTAGATTATCTTAAAATTGAATCGCTACATTTTTCTTCTTTAACTGTAGGAGAATTGTTCAATGGAAGAGAATTATCCAAACTAGAATCTCACCACGGTGCTACACATTAACATCACTTTCCTGTAAAGATATTATAAAACATTTTATATATTTTAATGTTTTATGTCTAATTTTAAAAGACACTGTCTGTAGCTGAGCTAATAGGTTTGGTGTTAATGCAACAAAAATAAACCTACCTTCTAAAGAACTACTCTTGGGGTGCCTGGATGGCTCAGTTAGCCTCTGACTCTTGATATCGGCTCAGGTCATGATCTCGACTCATGAGATCAAGCCCCACATGATTCTCTTTCCCTCTGTCTCTGCCCCTCCCCTATTTGCATTCTTTTTCTCTCTCTCAAAAAAAAAAAAAAAAAAAAATAGTAGTAGTAGTAAAGAATTACTCTCAGTATACTTTTTACTTTAAATCTCTTCCTGTAACTTGCTGATATTTAAAGTATAACATTAAAGAGACTACTCGTATTACAAGCCATCATCCATTTATCAAATTAAAATTTATTAGAAATGTTTGCCCATCTTGTGGAACACTTGCAGAACAAGTTACTCTCAATCCAAGGTTTTGCTGTATTTTGGTTCTACAGCTTGCAAGTCATCTTGGTTTGCACATATATAGGTTTTTTTTTTCCCTTTAATGTTTATTTTTGTGAGAGACAGAACATGAGCGGAAGAGGGGTGGAGAGAGAGGGAGACACAGAATCTCAAGCAGGCTCCAGACTCCAAGCTGTCGATGCAGGGCTCAAACTCACAAACTGTGAGATCATGACCTGTGCCAAAGTCAGACACTTAACCATATCAGAGCCACCCAGGTGCCCCACACACATATAGGTTTTTATTTTTATTTTTTCAAAAATTTTTTAAGTTTATTTATTTTTGACAGAGAGAGAGGCAGAGAATGAGCAGGGGAGAGGCAGAGAGAGATGGAGACACAGACTCGGAAGCAGGCTCCAGGCTCTGAGTTGTCAGCACAGAGCCTGACGCGGGGCTCAAACTCACAAACTGCGAGGTCATGACCTGAGCTGAAGTCAGATGCTCAACCAACTGAGCCACCCAGGTGCCCCACATATAGGTTTTTAAAGAAAATTAACTTCTAACCACTTCTGATCTATGCCTTGCCAGTCTTCATTTTCTACATTTTGTTAGAAGAATAAGGGGTAGAAGAGGGAGAATTCCTGAGCATTTTTAACCCTATTTCTGAATATTCAAATCCCATCCTGAAACACGAAGTCTGACTTCACCTTTTGTGCAAATTTGAAATGAAGGTAAAAAGAGATATTAACTGCCGTTTTGTTGTTTCCTTCTTATTTTCAACTTTTCAATCTAAGACTAATAAATGGATACCATTTTAAAAGAAGAATTCTTGGGGTGTCTGGGTGGCCTAGTCAGTTGGGCGTCCAACTTTGGCTCAGGTCATGATCTCACGGTCCGTGAGTTTGAGCCCCGCATCGGGCTCTGTGCTGACAGCTCGGAGCCTGCTTTGGATTCTGTGTCCCACTCTTTCTCTGCCCCTCCCTCACTCATGTTCTGTCTCTCAATCTCTCTCTCAACAATAAAGAAGAATTTTTTTTAATTAAAAAAAAAGAATTCTTATCTTAGTGTAGTTAATAATTATATTTTTACATTTTTAAGTCTTTTGTTCATTGTCTCCTATTTCCTACTTTATATCTTAATCTCCAGTAAATCTTCATCCTACTAAAGGGAAAGAAATCTGATGGATGATGTCAGACTTTAACTGTATATTTACTCTTTTGACAGGCAAAATAGTAAATATGAGATAAATATGAGTGTTGGGAATACATGAATATCTGCCAAATCAGTCCCTATAATTTTAATATTTTAAATATTTTGTAATTTAAAAGGAAAAGATAGACTAGGACCAGTTCATGGAAAGTTTGGAGCTCTAAGGCAAAAGAGGTAGAACTTTAACTGACGTTAACGGTGGCGATACTGACCATTGTTAGTTGAAGAGCAGTCTATTGAAGTGGCACGTAGAAAACTGGATTTGGCCTCAGTATTTAGAATGATCTAGAGAATGATGAAACTGGAGAGATGGATTTTTTTTTTTTTTTTTTTAATTCTAGAGAGAGCATTCGCATGTGGGGCAGAGGGGCAGAGGGAGAGAGAGAATCCCAAGCAGGCTCCATGCTCGGCACAGAGCCCGACGCAGAGCTCAATCCCCCTGGGATCACGACCTGAGCTGAAGTCAAGAGTGGGACACTCAACCGACTGACTGAGCCACCTAGGTGCCCCCTGAAGAGATGGAAGTTAAGAAAATTCAGCATTCTGGGTTTTGTTAAATAAGTTCTTAGACCAGGTGGTGGCATAGAGAATAGAGAGGAAAGGGGAAGGAATGTTCCTTCTATTTTTGGTAAGCGTTCTGGAATGAATGTTCGAGTATATTACCAATTCTGCTTAATGCATTTTGTATACTGCCTCTCTCAGATCTGGCTGTTAATGCTTTGAATATAAGCCCTCTCCGTGAACTGGGTTAACATTTCCAAACCAAGACCAGGCCAAGATCATGACCAGTAATATGGTCATCCATGTGGAAGATGATCTTCTAAGAACATCAGTTAGCTCTGTTACCAGCAATACAGATTTCAAATTAAGTCTGGCCCGTCTGCATGGAGCCTGTCTATTTGGCAGAGCTCTGATTTGCAACACAGTCTTTGGCTGCTTCTACAGGTTTCTGCAGACTTTTGCTTAAGCCAGTCTCTTTATAAATGTCTAAAAGAGAAATCTTTATTTCACCCCACCTTAAATACCCATTGCTTCACACAAACATTCTATATTTTTACAAAATCACTGACTTTTTCCAGTTCTGTGCCACAAATGAGTAATTGTTTCACAGCTATTTGGGTAAATCCCACCAACCTTATCAATTTTCCATTTATTAACTCAGATCTGATTTGAAAGTAAAAATTACTTGTAATCGCTTTGGGGTTAAACAGACCTAACCTCTTCCAATACTGTATTCCAGTCATCTGTGGAATAATGTACATCTAAATTCCCTCTTCCATTAATCTGTGATTTTGAAGCAGCCCTATGTGACCTGTAATCAAAAAGTGGTATTTGATAGATGCTCTTACCATTCTGTCATTTTTTTCCCCCATCAGGATAGGAAATGCCTTTGAAACCCTTGTTTATTTTCCAGCACTATAAAAAAAAATCCGTAAAGTAATTTCAACTTCAAAATTATTGAGAACTTCTTAATTGGATATTTAAAGTTTTATTTTTATTAACTTGGCCTAGGTCACAAAACTCATTAATATTAATGACTAGACTAGCGAGGCATTAAGGCTCTCTAATCATCAACAGATACAAAGCATTAAACCAAATTGTGTAGCTTTATTATGTTATGAGTCATTCCAGGCAGAGACCACATAGGACAAGCAAAAGCTGAACAATTCCGTTTTAATGCTTCTGACCCAAACCTTTGGTTTCTTACTTCTATTTGTAGACACACTGGAGCTTTAGCACTGAAACACTTGAACGAAGTTCTTATGGACTTCATATGAGTACACGGCTCGTTAAAATAAAACACTTGGAACTAATCATTCAAAAAAGCATTTGTGAGTAGTAAACTTTAGAAAAGAGATAAAACTTGAGCCAGCATTTACTTTTTAAAGAGTATCAATTTGTAAATTACATTTGTGTTCTCTTAAGGAAGTGTGCATGAGATCAGATTTTACTCATGTTTGAGAAATTACATAAATAGGAGCCACTAAGGGATGTAGCCTACATATTTGGAAGGTGTGATCTAACAGCCTCTGCACCTGTCACCAGCCTTTGCTGTAAAACAGCAGTACATCGGATTGTGGTAAAGAGAGTCGGAAGTTGTCAGCCTTGAGGTGAGTAGAGATTACTCTGTTTTCAGTACAGCTGAATTGTCCCCTTGCCTATAAACAACCAGGCCTTTAAAACTGGCAGCAGTGACTGTACCATGGAATGTGGATGATGATTGGGTCATTTTTGGTTAATAGAACTAATGATTTGAGACATTTGTCTACAAGGGGTTGGCAGACTTTGTTCTGCAAAGGGCCAAATAGTAAATATTTTAGGCTTGTAACCCAAAAGCAGCCGTAGACAGTACCGAAACAAGTGAGCGGAGCTGTGTTCCAATAAACCTTTATTTATAAAAACTGATGGCAAGCCAGATTTGGCCTGTGGACTAGAGTTTATCAAGCCCTGGTGTCACTAACCTTCTCTTTGTCATTTAATCTGAAATAAAAAGTTACCAATACTTGTGTCACTTGGTTCTTGGGAGCCTTTGACATTTGAATTATTCTTTCCTTCTTAAAACTCTTTCCTTAGGGTCCATGATAACACTTTCTAGGTTGTTTTTTATTCTTTTTTTTTTTTTTATCCTACCTCTCAAGGCATTCCTCATTTCTTTTGTGTTTACAAAGTTCCACTTGCTTATACCATTGCTTAAATATTGGTGTGCATGAGGGATCTGTTTAAAATTTATATCATTTCCAGAATAGGCAAATATACAGGCACAGAGAGCAGATTGCTTGTTGCCTAGGACTAGGGTTAGGAGGGTGGGTGGATAATATCTAAAGGGTATGGGGTTTCTTTGGAGGTGGTGAAAATGCTTTAAAATTAATTGTGCTTATAGTTGTACAACTCTGTGAATACTCTCAAAACCACCAAATTACACACTTTACAGGGACAAGTTGTGTGGTATATTAATATCTCCATAAAGTTAAAAAAATATTAAATTCTCCAATGTTATTATTTTCCCTAGATTGAAAATAAAACCCATGTTCCACCTTTTCCTCAAGTACCGTAGCACAGAGTGAACTGTCTGCCAGAATTCTCTGTGTTGAGCTCATAGTAGCTAAGGCCAGACACAGTAGTATGCCCCATTAATGTGTAGTAATTATAGTGTCTACATTTGCCCATATCAGTGCCTCACTTAAACACACTATTTTGGGGGCGCCGGGGTGGCTCAGTCAGTTGAGCGTCTGACTTCAGCTCAGGTCATGATCTCACAATTCATGAATTCGAGCCCTGCGTCCAACCCCATGCTGACAGCTCAGAGCCTGGAGCCTGCTTTGGATTTTGTGTCTCCCTCTCTCTTTGTGCCTCCCCTGCTCGTGCTCTCTCTCTCTCTCTCCCTCTCTCTCTCTCTAAAATAAACATTAAAAAAAAGTTTTGTAAATACAATTTTTACTGGCTATGTAATGTTCCATCGAATGGCAATGAATTTCTTTGAAATTAATCTTCTTTCAACCTTCCTGTTTCTTAGAGTAGATTTCTTGGAAGAGTATTTACTGGATCAAAGAGCATCAGCTTTTAAATTTTTTTTTTAATGTTTATTTTTGAGAGAGAGACACAGACAGAGTGAGAGCAGAGCAGGGGCAGAGAGAGAGGGAGACATAGAATCCGAAGCAGGCTCCATGATCTGAGCTGTCAGCACAGAGCCCGACGTGGGGCTCGAACCCATGAACCATGAGATCATGACCTGAGCCAAAGTCGGATGCTCAACGGACTGAGCCAGCCAGGCATCCCGAGCATGAACTTTTTTAAAAAAAACTAATCTGTACAAACAGATACTGCACCCTTATTCACAAGCTCCGGATATACTCAGGATTATATAAAAGTAATAACTCATTAGGACCATTTCATTTTTTGGACTGTGCATTGTTAGTTAATTTCATGATTCCAAGAGGATTCTGCAAATCGTAATCAGGTAATTAGGTTAGCAGGGAACTAATGTGGGTGGAAAAATGAGCTTAGTCTTCATCTGTCACCATTACAAGTTAAAAATTTGTAATGGAACATGATTACAAGATAACAGTTTCTAATAGACAGTTACTGCCTTAACTCCATGATGAAATTTGTTATTGTTCCCCGCCAGTCTCTAGGACTTAGGATCGCTAAGGGTTGAGAATAGAATCAGGGGTGTCCTCTGATTATGCTGCAGATTTGCAAACGGTGCCTTTCTGGGTGCCCGTTACATGATACATTCAGCGCCCTTCAGAACATGAAGCAAATGCTGAATTTACCCTTGTGTTTATTTTCCAAAAACAGAGCCTCCAGGTAGCCAATAAGAAGTATAAATTGTAACTAAATTGTGAAATTAATACTCATTTAGATGCACATAGTGGTCTTCTTTTCCTTGAAGACTGACGTGATGGCACAAGACAGAAAAAAATGAAACCAACATATGTTTTTAATTACCTTTTTCTTAACACTGTGAATTATATTAGGTTATTTAATTTAGGATGCAGAATGCATGGTAGCTCTTGAAAGTACACACACATCATCCAAATTTCTGTCTCTGAATACAATAAAGTGATTTTATGAACAAAGGAGAAACCCCAATTTGGGCATTGAGCTCATAGTCTTTAGAAACCACGCACTGGGAACATGATTTCAATTTAGTGTCTAGTTTACCCGGAATCCCTCAACTGGGATACTAACACATGTTTTGAGAAGTTAAGTAATGCAGCCATTCTAAATCTGTAATGATAATGCTTCAGTAATCAGATAAGTGCTTATAATTAGAATAAAGAGTAATTTCCAGAAAAAGATAGCATCACCTATAATATTTATTACAGAGAAATGCTCCATTTTTTTTTTTTTAGCTGTCAGTGCTCTTAACATAATTTCTCACTACATTTAAGGAGCTTCTTGTAATCATATTCAAAACCTCTTATCTTGCTGATTATATTCAGCAACCATAGCTAAATATTTCAGTACCAGAGCTGAAAATCATAATGACATATCAGCATACACATAATAAATTACAGTTAATGAATACTCTAAGAGGTGCATTGTGATTGGCTCCAAGTTTGTGATCTGCTCATGCATAGCACATTGTAATTTTTTTTAATGTTTATTTTTTAAAAGAGACAGAGTACAAGGGGGGAGAGGGGCAGAGAGACAGAGACAGAATCCGAAGCAGGCTCTAGGCTCTGAGCTATTAGCCCAGAGCTGAATATGGGGCTTGAACCCATGAACTGTGAGATCATGACCTGAGCCAAAGTCAGATGCTTAACCATCTGAGCCACCCAGGAGCCCAGAATGTTGTAATTTTTCAGAGGATAGAAAATATGGTCATGAGATGACTGCCATACACACTGTTTGTCTACACAAGAATGAAGTAATATTTTAGCCAGAATGCAAAGGGCCCATACAGAAAACAGGTTAAATGTCCTCACAGCTGAAATAGTTACCTCTGATTAAACATTTTGTGACAATATGGCATGGACACTTTGACACCACTTATCTCTTAAATAAAGGTTTCTGGTTAAAAATGGTTTATTGTTCTCTTGACAGCCAAAATTTGTGGTTTTAGCTAAGTATGTGCAAAACCTCATATCTTCTGATTTCACCAGCTCAGGCAGGACCCTTCAAGTGTGAAAAGCCATTTTTCAAGCTAACTAGGAAATCAATAGCAAAATTACTGTACTTTGTAGCACACATACATGCTGAATAAACAAGACTTAAGAGACCAACAAGACTACTGTCATCACTAGGGCAAATATTATAGTATAATTGGAAAATAATTGTCATCATTTAGGCAAAATCCAATTATTTTGATACTCTCTATATAGTATTTTCCCCCATGGGGGAAAAAGTAAATTTAAATTTACCAGCTACCTGGGTGCCTGGGTGGCTCAGTCGGTTAAGCATCCAACTTCAGCTCTAGTCATGATCCCGCAGGTTGTGAGTTCAAGCCCTGTGTCAGGCTCTGTGCTGACAGCTTGGAGCCTGAAGCCTGCTTCGGATTCTGTGTCTCCCTCTCTGTCTCTGTCCCTATCCCACTCATGCTCTGTATCTCTGTCTCTCTCAAAAATAAAGAATAAATTTTTTTTTTAATTTACCAGCTACCTTTTCTTAAAATTGAGCTCAATAAACATCTGTGATACCGGGTACTGGTGATCAATCCCAAGCTAGGCTATTGGTCTACAATAAAGAAAGCATAGCCCTGCCCTTGAAGTTCCTCCCATCTATAGTACAAAGGTAGGCAATTCCATACAGTGTATTAGGGAAGGGCAGTGACTGACATATGCACAAGGAGCTATTAGGTCAACTGAATTGAGAGTTAAAGGATCTGGAGGTGCCTGAGTGGCTCAATCAGTTAAGTGTCCAGCTCTTGATTTTTGGCTCAGGTCACGATCCCGTGGTTTGTGAGTTCGATCTCCACATCTGAGCACAGAGCCTGCTTGGGATTCTCTGTTTCCCTCTCTCTCAGCCCTCCCTCATTCTCTGTCTCTGTCTCTGTCTCTCTCTCAAAATAAATAAACTTAAAAAAAAAAAAGGACTCAAAGATCTAGACAAATGCATGTGTGTGCTCTGTGCATGCACAAGAGCTGTGGGGAGTGCTGCTGAGAGAACGCAGGGAACAGCATGAACAGAGACTCAAAGGGCATTGTGGAAAGCCTGCTAGGACTGCAGGTGTGCACAGTGCACTCAGAGGGTGCTAGAACTCGAGGCTGTAGGCAGCGTTGGGGGCAAGATTTTGGAAGTCTTGACTGCCACGCTGACAAGCATGAAATTTGCTTTTGTTGTGTATGTACTGACTGTATTCTTAAATGGACAAGTGTCTTTGTCAAGCTGCATTTTTTCAAAGACGGCGAAAAGGAAAGTTCAAATTTGGTTGACTTAACCCCAGGAAATAAATGCCTTTTGTAACTTGTGTTCCATCTCTTTGCTGAAGTTGTCCTTTTATGACTTTTATCAAACCTTGATCAAAGCTCAGGGTTTCCACTTTGCCTACTACCCTCCTCCAGCAACAGGACCATCCATGCCCAGGAGGTGTCGGGGGCCTACTGGACTGGGCAGTAGTTTTCATGAAGAGCCTTTGGAATCACAGGGGTCAGTGGAGCAACAGGAATCAGGGAATCAGCTCCATATTCAGGTGCAAGTGATTATTTGTCTTCCTCTGTCTCTGAGTCATGTACTTTATCCATTGGGCTGACATATTTTTGTGTGTTTGGAATTAGAATTTTGAGCACGGTGGAGTGCTGTGTTAACTTCTATGAAATACTCCCAGTGTTTTTTTTTTTTTAAGTTTATTTTATTTTTTTTTAAATGTTTTTATTTATTTTTGAGACAGAGAGAGACAGAACATGAGCGGGGAAGGGGCAGAGAGAGAGGGAGACACAGAATCTGAAGCAGGCTCCAGGCTCTGAGCTGTCAGCACAGAGCTGGACGCGGGGCTCGAACTCACAGACTGTGAGATCATGACCTGAGCCGAAGTCGGCCGCTTAACCAACTGAGCCACCCAGGCGCCCCTTAAGTTTATTTTTGAGAGAGAGAGAGAGAGAGAGAGAGAGAGAGAGAGAGAGACAGAATCTGAAGCAGGCTCCAGGCTCTGAGCTGTCAGTGCAGAGCCCGATGCAGGGCTCGAACTCAGGAACTGTGAGATCATGACCTGAGCCCAAGTGGGATGCTTAACTGACTGAGCCACCCAGGCGCTCCTCTTTTTTTTTTCTTCTTCTTTTAATTAATTTAACCAAGACAAACATTACCTTATGTAGCCATATTTATCAAAATATGTACTCTCAGAACAGCTTTTATGTATTTCTGTGTAGAATTAGACAGGGGACATAAATATGCAAATTCATGGAGAGAAATGTTTTCTTTAAATTAGCTTGAAGGTGCAGTTTTATCTTGAGTTATCATAATAGTAAAGCAGAAAGAACAGCGATTGGTCTCACCATAATATACTGCGTATTAGTTCATCTTTGTGGGACCTGCTGCCTCATTTCGTGAACAAAAGGGTTGAGCTAGGTTATTGCCAAAGCTCTTTCTTACTACCATTTTCTGATTCTCAGTTCACTAGCTTAATTTGCTTATGTCGGGTACACCTTCCAACATCGTCAAGCCATAGAACTGAAAAGAACCTTGGGAGGTCACATAGTCAAGCTGCTTCAAAGAAGAGTAGAAATTTGCTCTCCCTCCACCTACAGCAAGCTTTTGCTTGCCCCTTCTGAAGCTGGCACCCTCTGAATCAGAGCCCATTGTAACATCTGTTACCCCCTTTGGTTGCCAGGATTGATTTCACGGATCTGACAGATGGGCAGAGGATCCCCTTCTCCCTTCTCTCCTATATACCTTCTTCCTGTAGTTGGGAGCTTAGCTGTAAAGGGCAACCAGGCTGCTTAGAGAACGACCTTTCTTTGGTTAAGGGTATACACGTTCCTGTTTACCTTTGTATTGGCACTCTCTAATGTTTATTGAATGATGGAATATTACAGGTGACGGAAATGGCTAATGCCTGTATGTATCGGTAGAATTTCATGGGTTTTTTTTTTTCTTTTGGTGGTGAGAGCTTAAATTACACCCCAGGGTTTTTTGAACAATAATAGTGAAGTTAGTCAACAAGTAATAATAGAGATACTAGAATATATTCACAATTAACATATTGTATATTGTTATGTAGAACATAAACTGTAGATATATTTGTTAAATAAATGGTGTCTAATGATTTATGTGCTATAAACCCATTGAGCATTCAGTAGAACTTGAAATACTTATATATTATCTTTGCCCTTCATTTCTGTAACCGAAAAGGAGAAAACTTCCTCTTGAAATACCTAGAAAAGTATTTTTAGATCAGTCAGAACATGAGATTAGTAGTTTTTCTTTTCCTGGCATTCCTTATTCCTGATTTTCTAGGTGAAAAGCTAATTGTATCATTTCTAATTCTGATATCCAACTTAAGTATAAAAGGAAGCACTGTAAATGTGGTTTAACTCTTATCCAGTTTATATCTGTATTATTTAGAGGCTATTTTTACTTGGGTAATTTGTACAGAGGCTAATGCACTTCTCTCTTGGAAAATGTATAGATGTTCCTAATTCCTAACTAATGGGAAGGCAGAGGATATTTTTACTGTCAGCTTTCATCAAGTTAGACCTCTCTGAAGGCCTCGCTACATTTTATTTCCATGGGAATTTTGCTAATGGGTATGTGCAACGTTACCCAGGTACTTGTAGACAGGATTACAAATTAAAAATGAAAAGGAATGGGCAAACAAATACATTTTTCTTCTCTTTTAAGAAATTGGCAGAATTTTAATCTTTGCACTTCGATTTTCACTTTGCGGTGTTTTTCAGATAGGACGCAGAAAGTCTAAGTTTGGTTTTAATGCAGGAGACCAGCTTAGGCAACATAAGTAATGAATTTCCTAAGTGGGTGCTTGGCTGTAATCTTATATGTATAAGGCAGAAGAGAGTAAATCTTCTAGTCTGTGTGTGTTTACTTAACAATATTAGTGACTTTAATGGGTTTTACTGGAAAATGCAATATTGAAGGCATATTTAAAAAAAAAGCTATCCAGTTTTATTGCCTGTATACTAACTCACTAAATTATTTTGATCCACATAATAAAACATGTAATAATAAATGTATGCCCACCATACATTTCCACATACCACGCAAAACACATTTGTGGACCTGTTGGTACTTACTGTTTCTGGAACATCCACCTACCCTAAATGTTGCAATTCCATAGATTTCAGCCCCAGGCTTGCCTCTCTTCTCATACAGCATTCTTATCTTGGGCGGTCACATCTACTCTTGCTGGGGTTTTTTGTTTTGTTTTTTAAGTAGGCTTCATGCCCAGCATAGGGCTTGAAGTCACAACCCTGAGATCCAGAGTCACACGCTTTACCAACTGAGCCAGCTGGGCATCCTGCAGTCTTGCAGTTTTAAATATCAATATATAATATGGAAATATCAAATGTACGTCTCTTACCTAAGTCTCTTTTTTGGCTTCGTAGACTTATTTCATTTATTTTCAGGGAAGTCTCACAGACATAGCAAGCTAATTGTGTCCTAAACTGCCCCTTTGATGCTCTCCTTCTTCAGATCTTCTCTAGAGTTTCCTTATCTCCACTGCCTCTGTCCACTTTCTCTTGCCAGAAACCTGAGAGTCATTCTGAGTATTGTTCCTTCACACACACACCTCCGTTCAAATCTGTCACCAAGTACTGTCTCTTCTACCTCTAATCCACATCTCAAGTTTTTCTACTTTTCTTTATCACCATTGCCATCACATTAGGTCAAATTACTGTCTTTTGCTGGGACTAATGCCGTAGCCTCCTCATTGGTTTCTCACATCCAGTTTGGCCATCTCCATTTAGAAATAAAAGCCATGGAGCGCCTGAGTGACTCAGTCAGTTAAGCGTCCAACCCTTGTTTTTGGCTCAGGTCATGGTCCCACAGCTTGTGAGTTCGAGCCCCGCATTGGGTTCTGCACTGACAGTGTAGAGCCTACTTGGGATTCTCTTTCTCTCTATCTCCTTCTTCAGATCTTCTCGCTGCCTCCCCCCCCCCCCTTATAGATAAACAAACAAACTTTAAAAAATGAAAAAAGAAAAGAAAAGCCAAGGCAGGGGAGTGAGGGGAATAGAAGTCAAGGGCACTTGTTAATATGTAGATGTAATCATATAATTTTTATACTTAAAACTCTCCAGTGGCTTTCCATTGTTCTTAGAGGACAGATCTTCTCTTCTGTCCATCCCCAAAGAGGTGTTGGGGCTTATCCTAGTTTGGTAGGACCTCCATAACAGAGTACATCTGACTGGGTAGCTTAAAAAACAAATTTATGTACTCACAGCCTGGAGATGAGAAGTTTTGAGATCACCATGTCATTAGGATTGGTTTCTTCTAAGGCCCGTATCTTTGGCTGGTAGGTGGCATCTTCCCCCAGTGTCTTCACATGGTTGTCCCTCTGTGTGTGTGTCTGGGTCCTAATTTCCTGTTCTTACAAGGATACCAGTCATGTTGGACTGGGCTCCCATCCACATGACCTCATTTTACCTTAATTACCTCTGTAAGACGCTAACACTATACACAATTACATTTTGAGGTACTGGGGGTTAGGATTTCAATGTGAATTGGGGTGAGACACAACTCAGACCACAACAGGGCCTAAACTGATGGTCAATGGAGGAGTAAACATGTACAGAATGTACTACTCTGAGTAATGTCTCTATGTTCCTTATGGTCTTACCTCCACTCCTATCTTTTCATCGAAATCTTAACTGTCATTAGGTCAACATATTACCTTAAAATACTGTTGAAAAGATACCAGAAACATTGGTGCACAAGTATCTGTTTGAGTTCCTCTTTTCATTCCTTTCAGGTGGATGCCCAGGAGTGGAATTGCTGGGTCATATGGAACTTCTTTCTTTTAACTTTTTCAGGAATGGCCAGTGCTTTCCACAGCTGCTGCACCATTCTATATTCTCACTAGCAATGTATGTGGATTCCAATTTCCCTATGTCCTCACCAACACTTGTTCTCCACCCCCCGTCCCCATTTAAAAAAAAATAACAGTAAAACCTTGGTTTGCGAGCACAGTGCATTTCGGAAACATGGTTGTAATCCATAGTGCTCATATCAAAGCGAATTTCAAAAACCGTTGGCTCAGCTGTGATCATGTGACATTCAGCATCACATACTACTTGTATTGTGAGACGTCAGTCATTTATCAAATTAAAAAATTTATCAGAAATGTTTGCTCGTCTTGTGGAACACTCGCAGGACAAGTTACTCCCAATCCAAGGTTTTACCGTATATCCTCCTTACTAAGTGTGAAGAGCTGTCTCATTGCAGTTTTGATTTGCATTTCCCTAATGACTTAGGATGTCGAATATCTTTTCATGTGCTTACTTAACCATTTGCATATCTTTTTTGAAGAAATGTCTGTTCCAGTCCTTTGCCTTTTTAAAATTGGGCTTGGGGCGCCTGGGTCACTCAGTCAATTAAGCATCCGACTTCAGCTCAGGTCATGATCTCTGGGTTTGTGGGTTTGAGCCCCACGTCAGGCTCTGTGCTGAGAGCTTAGAGCCTGGAATCTGCTTCAGATTCTGTCTCTCCCTCTCTCTCTGCCCCTCTCCCACTTGCACTCTGTCTCTGTCTCTCTCTCAAAAATAAACAAACATTAAAAAAAATTTAATTGGGCTTGTCTTTTTGTTGTTGAATTATAAGAGCTCTTTATATATTCTTGGTATTAGACTCTTATTAGTGATTTGCGGTATTATCTTCCATTCTTTGAATTGTCTTTTTTCTTCCTCACTTCTTTTAAATCTTAACTCAGATGTCACCATTTCAGTGAGACCTTTTCCGACCACCTACCACTGAATCTCCTCCTACCTCCAAACACACATTCTCTATCCTTGCTTTTTCTTCCTAGCACTTAACACCAACAGACATTTCTACATGTATGTATATGGATTGTTACCGTTATTATTATCACAAATCTTGTTTGTTTTCTGTCTTCATCAACTAGAAAGTGGGACATTTTTGTCTCTGTCGCTCAATATGTAAATGTATATGTAGTGCCTAGAACAACCCTTGTAGGCTTTTAATTCGTATTTGTTGAGTAAGAATGAATGAATGAATTTTACACCTAGCAATGCCATTTTTTTTTTTAACTGGGAAAATATAGCACACATACAGAAAAAGAGTACAGTGATTTGTCATAAGAAAAAAAAAGCACCTTTTACCCACCACCAAGATTGAGAAATATATACATTATTGCCATTACGTCAGAATGGCCTCCCCTCAATTATGACCTCCTTTCTCCAGTCACCCAGAGGTGATCACTATTCAGATACTTCTGGTAACATCTTTGTTGCTTTGTTACTTTATAGCTTGGATGGTTGTACCACCCAATCGTTTGTCTCTGAAACCTTTTTTACTATTGTTTTTTAAATCCCCACATAAATGAAACCAATCAATGTGTCTTCTGTGCCTTCCTCTGACTTTTAACATTATGTTTGAGAGTCATGCATGCTGTCGTATTTAGCTCTAGTTTATTTTCATGTCTGCATTGTTGCTGTACTACAGTTGATTTATACATTCTTCTGTTGAAAGAAACTCGTTATTTCCATTTTTTGGTTCTTTTGAATATTGGTGTTATCAGTGTTCTCATACCTGTTTCATGGTGTCCAAATGTGCACATTTCTATTGAGCACAACACTCATACTTCGGTGTAAATTTGGATGTAATGGGGCATGAGTATACTCAGCTTTAGTAAATTATACCAAAGAAGTTTTCACAGTAATTATACAGATTTCCACTCCTTCCAGCAGTATGGTTACTAATATGTGTTACTGTGGTTTTGGCTCTTTGGACCTCAGCTTTTGCGAAGTGACTGATCAAGTCTCTTGTCTTTTTTTGTCTTCTTTCTTTTTTCTTGTCTTCTTTTGTTTTTGTTGTTGTTTTTTTTAAATCAGAGCAAGACTGTCAAGCCAGGGCACTCTTGAGCAGCCTGGAGGTACCCCTCTCTGCAGGGAAACTTCCGGGAAACCTACCAAGAGGAGGACTGTCTGTAATTGTTAGTTTCTTTCCCACTTGTATTCCCCCCCAGAGCCAGGTTTCCAGGGCAGCACATTAGCTGGAGTCCCTTTTAAGAATCTCATCTGGCATCATGATAGTTTGTCTCTGTGGCTCATTATGTAAATGTATATGTAGTGCCTAGAACTGATAGTTTCTTTCTTCACTGCAGCCTAACACTGCCACCCAGGTGGCTTTCTTTTTTGCCTTAATGAGGTATAATTGACACAACTCTGTGTTAGTTTTGGATGTACAACGCAATGATTGGGTACATGTTCTTGTCCACTTTTCAATGGTGTTTTGCCTCTTTTTTCATTAATTTGTAGTAATTTTTGTATATTCTTGATAGAGTCTCTGTGGCTTACCTTTTAGTCTTTTGATGTGTCCTGATGAATGGAAGTTTCAGATTTTAATATATTTTCATTTATTCGTCATTTTCTTTAGAGTTGGTATATCTGCTCACAGCTTACTTGTGAACTAACACATATCTTCATGTCTTTTTAAAGGAGTCTCTATATATGCCAAGATTATGGAGAAGTTTGCATGTATTTTCTTTTAGCTTTTTTGTCTTGACTTACCATTTAGAAGTACAGTCCATCTGGAAGGAGGAGACCACATGAATAAAAACCGGCAGGAAAGTGTAGGATATTGGGGAGAGAATGAGTACAATAGTTTGGTTAGAGCACAGAGGTCTTTTGGTGGGCAGGGGTGGAGGGTGGTGGCGAGAGGGCCTTGTGGGAAATAAAACCAGAAAGGTGGATCCGAGGGGTGCTTGGGTGGCTCAGTCAGTTAAGTGTCTGACTCTTGATTTTGGCTCAGGTCATGATCTCATGGTCATGAGATCGAGCCCTTTATCAGGCTCTGGGCTGGCAGTGCGGAGCCTGCTTGGGATTCTCTCTCCCCCTCTCTCTCTGCCTTTCCACCACTGATGCATGCACGTGCTGCCTCTCAAAATAAATAAACATTAAAAAAAAAAGATCTAGGAGGATTGTGTAGAATAAGAAAAACGTTATTCTGCTTTTTTGTCACATGAGCAAGTATCATTTATAATAGCCTGCAAAGGGGGCGCCTGGGTGGCTGAGCCTGGGTGGCTGAGCCTGGGTGGCTGAGTTCGAGACCCTCATCGGGCTCTGTGTTGACAGCTCAGAGCCTGGAGCCTACTTCTGCTTCTGTGTCTCCCTCTCTCTCTGCCCCTAACCCACTCACATTCTGTCTTTGTCTCTCTCAAAAATAAGTAAACATTAAAAATTTTTTTTTTACAATAGCCTGCAAAACATCTTGAGTACTGGTACTTTTGTCTCAAAAAAGGGACCATTCAGTAGTGTGGATGACTCCATACAAATCACCCACCCTCTCTCCTCCCAACCAAACAGTAGCAACAAAGCAAACTAACACACACACACACACACACACACACACACACACACACACACCTATCTTATTTACCGACTTCACTTTTATGTTTGAAAAATTCTTCATTTATGTGGAAGGGAATGTATAATAATATCTTCACCTAGTTGGCTATCATAAATTACTTCCCTTTTTTTCCTCGTGACATTTACCTATTGATACTGTTCTCTGTATTTTGTGTCACATTAAGAAACAGTCCTGAATAGGCCTTAATTTCCAGCTCTGACTCTTCTAGTTCATTGCCCATTGTTACATGGTTGTTTTCCTTAGGTGGCTTTCTTACCACAGTGTGCCTCTGTGCCCTCATCTGTTAAAGGGTCATATTGTATGACATGCCCACCTCCTTGGACTGTTTTAAAGTTAATGCGAGGTAATGTAGGTGAAAGTGTTTTGAAATGTTACCAGTGTCAAGACTTTGAGAATGTATATAACCACATGAGTCTGTTCTTTATTTGTGTGAGAAAAACAACTACAATGCTTTCAATTTAAAATCACATTTATGGGGCGTCTGGGTGGCTCAGTCAATTGAGCATCCAACTCTTGGTTTTGGCTTGGGTCTTGATCCCAGGGTCGTGGAATTGAGCCCAGTGTCAAGCCACACTGAGTATGGAGCCTGCTTGGAATTTTCTCTCTCCCTCTGCACCTCTCCCCTGCTCATGTGTACTCTTTCTGTCTGTCTCTCTCTCCCTCAAATTAAATAAATAAATAAATAAATAAATAAATAAATAAATAAATAAATAAGTAAAATCACATTTATGGAATTAAGTGTTATCCATATTAACAGGAAAAGGGAGTGATATAAAAACATACAACCAAACAATTTTTGTGGGACGTATGTGGTCCATCTCTATGAAGAGTTTTCCTGGGAGTTACCCATTACAGCTAAAGCCCTAGGGTGAATTTTCTTTTTCTTTTCTTTTTCTTAAAATATAGTTGATGTGCAATACTATATTATAGTTAACCCTTGAACAATATGAGTTTGAACTGTGCTGGTCCACTTATGTACAGATTTTTCTTCTTAAATATAGTATAGCACTGTAAATGTGTTTTCTCTTCCTTGTGATTTCCTTAACGTTTCCTTTTTTGTAGCTTACTTTATGGCACATACATATAGTATATAAAGTAAAAGCAGTATATAGCTCATGTAACTTACAGAATATACATTAATGAACTTCCGGTCAACAGTGGGCTATTAGTAGTTAAGTTTTGACAGAGTCAAATGTTACATATGGATTTTCCACTACATGGGGGGCCAGCACCCCTAGCCCCCATGTTGATCAAGGGTCAACTATAGTTTCAGTTATGCAACATTAGTGATCCCCTTTTTGTACATTACAAAGTGATCACCATGATAAATCGAGCTACCATCTGTCACCATACATAATTAGTACATATTATTAACTATATTCCCTATGCTGTACATAGTATTCCTGTGTCTTACTTATTTTATAAATGAAAGTTTTTTGTACCTTTTAATCCCCTTTCCCTGTTTCACCTACCCCTCCCCGCTCTGCCCACTGGCGATCACCAGATTGTCCTCTGTATCTATGAGTCTCTTTCTGTTCTGTTTGTTCGTTTGTTTTAGTTTTTGTATTCCACTTATAAGTGAAATTACATGCTATTTGTCTTTCTGTTCTTTCTGTCTTATTTCACTTACCATAATACCCTCTAGGCCCATCCATGTTTTCAAAAAAGGCAAGATTTCATTGTTTTTTATGAGTAATATTCCCTGGTGAATATATATACACCATATCTTCTCCATTCATCTGTTGATGGATATTTAGGTTGCTTCCATATCTTGGCTATTATAAATAATGTTCAGTGAACATAGGTGTGAATGTATCTCTTCAGATTGGTGATTTGTTTTTTGTTGGGTTGTTTTTTTTGTGTGTGTGTGTGTTTTTTTTTTTTCCATAAACATCCAGAATTGGATTTACTAGACCATAGCAAATGGTGGGTCTATTTTTAATTTTTTGAGGAAACTTCATACTGTTTTCTGTTGTGGCTGCACCAATTTATATTTCCACCAACAGTGCATGAGGGTTGCCTTTCCTCCTCATCCTCACCAACACTTGTTGTTTCTTGTCTTTTTGTTAATGGCCATTCTGACAAGTCGTGAGGTGGTATTTCATTGTGGTTTTGATTTGCATTTCCCTAATGACTAGTGATGTTGAGCATCTTTTCATGCATCTGTAGGCCATCTGGAGAAATGTCTATTCTGTTCCTCTGCCCATTTTTTAATCATAATGTTTGGGGTTTTGCTGGTGGTTGTGTGAGTTTTTTTATATATTTTGGTTATTAACCCATTGTCAGTTATATCATTTGCAGTATCTCCTCTCACTCAGTAGCTTGCTTTTTGTTGTTGTTGTTGATGGTTTCCCTGACCATACAAAATCTTTGTAGTTTGATGTGGTCCCATTTGCCTACTTTTGCTCTTCCTGCCCTTGCATGGGGAGACAGAGCCAAAATAATAATGCTCAGACTGATTTCTAAGAGCTTACTGCCTGTGTTTTCTCCTGGTAGTTTTATGATTTTCAGCCTTAATATTTAAGTCTTTAGTCTGTTTGGAGTTTATTTTTGTATATGGTGTAAGAAGGTGGTCCAGTTTTATTCTTTAACATGAAGTTGTCCTGGTTCCCCAACACCATTTATTGAAGAGACTGTCTTTCCTCTGTTGTGTGCCCTTGACTCCTTTTTTGAAGACTAATTGACTGTACAAGCATAGTATTTCTGGCCTCTCCGTTCTGTTCTGTTTATGTATGTGTCTGCTTACGTGTCACTGCCATGCTGGGTTGATGACTACAGCTTTGTACTATATCTTGATATCTGGGATTGTGATACCTCTAGTCCATTCTTCTTATTCAAGATTGCTTTAAGTTATTTGGGGTCTTTTCTGGTTCCATACAAACTTTAGGATTGTTTGTTCTGTTTCTGTGAAAGGTGCCATTGATATTTTGATAGGAATTGCATTGAACCTGCAGATTTCAATGATGTTATTTCTTCCAATCCATGAGCAAGAACAGCTTTACATTTATTTGTGTCATTTCCAATTTCTTTCATCAATGTGTTGTAGTTCTTAGAGTACAGGTCTTTTACCTCCTTGATTAGATTTATTACTAGGTATTTTATTCCTTTTGAAGCAATTGTGAATAGTATTGTTTTTTAAATTTCTCTTTCTGTTATTTTGTTGTATTATTTTTTTTTATTACTATTTATTGTTGAGAGTGATAGACACAAACAGGGGAGGGGCAGAGAGAGAGAGAGAGCCATAGAATCTGAAGTAGGTCCCAGGCTCTGAGCTGTCAGCACAGAGCCCAATGCAGGGCTTGAACTCACAAACTGTGAGATCATGTCCTGTGCCAAAGTTGGATGCTTAACCAACTGAGCCACCCAGGTGCCCCTCTGATATTTTGTTGTAATTGTATAGATTACAATTTATATATATTACGTAAGTTATACAATTACATTTATGTATATTGTATATACAGACTTATATATGTTAATTTTGTATCCTTCAACTTTATTGAATTTATTACCTCTAATAGTTTTTTGGTGGAGTCTTTTATTAAGGTTCTATATATTTAGTATCATCTGCTAATAGTGACAGTTTTACGTCTTCTTTTTCAATTTGGATGCTTTTTATTCCTTTTTCTTGTACAAATACTTTGGCTAGAACTTCTAATGCTGTGTTGAATAAAAGTGGCTAGAGTGGCATCCTTGGCTTTTACTGATCTTAAGAGGAAAAGCTATCAGCTTTTCACCACTGAGTAAGATGTTTACTGTGGGTCTATCATAGGTACATTCCCTCTGTATCCACTCTGTTGGGACTTTTTATCATACATATATGTTGAATTTTATCTAATACATCTCCTGTACCTATTGAGATGATCATATGATTTTTATCCTTCTTTGTTAGTGTGGTGTACCACACTGATTAATTGGTGATGTTCAACCATCTTTGCATTCTGGGAATAAGTTCTACCTGACCATGGTGTGTGACCCTTTTAATGTATGGTTAAAATCAGTTGCTAATATGTTGTTGAGGATTTTTGTATCAATGTTCCTCAGGGATAATGGCCTGTAGTGTTCTTTTTTTATGGTGGCTTTGTCTGATTTTAGTATGTGGGTAATGCTGGCCTCACAGAAGCATTGTCTGGAAGCATTCCTTCTTCCTTTTCTTGGAATAGTTTGAGAAGGGTAGGTATTAACTCTTCTTTAAATATTTGGTAGAATTCACCTGTGAAGCTATCAGGTCCTGGACTTTTGTTTCTAGGGAGGTTTTTTTGTTTTGTTTGTTTTTTTACTGATTGAATTTCAATACTAGTCATGAGTCAACATTTTCTATTTCTTCTGGACTGAGTCTTGGAAGATTGTATGTTTCTAGGAATTTACCCATTTGTTCTAGGTTATCCCATTTTTTGGCGTATAATTGTTTGTAGTAGTGTCTTATGTATTTCTGCAGAATTGGTTGTAATTTCTCCCCTTTCCTTTCTGATTTTATTTGGGCCCTCTTTTTTTTTTTTTTCTTGAGGAGTCTGGCTAAAAGTTTAACAATTTTGTTTGTCTTTTCAAAGAACTAGCTCTTAGTTTCATTGATTTTTTTTTTTGTCTCTATTTCATGTATTTCCACTTTGATATTTATTATTTTCTTCCTTCTACTAACTTTGGGTTTTGCTTGTTCTCTTTCTAGTTCCTTTAGGTGTAAGGTTAGATTGTTTGTCTTAAATTTTTTCTTGTTTCTTAGGATGGGTATGTATTGCCATAAACTTCCCTCTTAAAGTACTTTTCCTGTGTCCCATAGATTTTGAACTGTTGTGTTCCCATCTTTATTTGTCTCATGGTATTTATTTATTCTTTCTCTGTTGTCTCATTGTTTGTTTATTATCATGTTGTTTAGCCACCACATGTTTGTGGTTTTTCCAGTTCTCTTCTTGTCATTGATTTTATTTTCATACCATTATGGTAGGAAAAGATGGTTGATATGATTTCAGTCTTCTTAAATTTATTAAGACTTGTTTTGTGACCTAACATGTAACCTTTCCTACAGCATGTTCCATGTGCACTTCAGAAGAATATGTATTCTGTTTTTGGGTAGAATGTTTTATATGTCATTTAAGTCCATCTGATGTAATGTGTTGTTTAAGGCCAGTGTTTCTTATTGATTTTCTGTCTAGATGATCTATCCATCGAAGTAAGTGGGTTGCTAAAGTCCCCTACTATTATTGTATTACTGTCATTTTCTTCCTTTATGTCTGAATTTACTTCTTTTTTTTTTTTCCACCAAATCTAGTAAATGTTACCCATGAGCTATCCTGGATAATAGCAGTATCCATTGATAGGCCTGTTAAACACACAAACAATGAAAAGCCCTTCCAGAAATAATTTGTAGTACTTACCTAGTTATTATATTCCTCTGGAAGACAGTATAAACTGTTAGAATTAGAATAATTTAAAAAAATGATAACTTAAAATATAGTTTGCCTTATATGTAAATATCTTTTGTATCTAATTACTGGAAGAGTGGGGATATAATGTTCTCATAAACTTTTTCCTAAACATTTGACTATGTAAAAAGTGAGGCACAGTACTATCTAAAGATGTGTGTATATATATGCACACATATGAAAAATACACGTGTGATTTAGAGGTATGTAGTTCAAGTTTAAAATACTTACCGTATATGATTGACAAGATGACAGTGCATTGTGATTATTTGCCACTGTAGTTTTATGTCACAAAGATATTTCTCTTCTTATTTACTATGACATAACAGGCTACTTTTTATTATCCAGACTATCTTTCTGACTCTTTAGGGGGAAAAAAAAATAGGACCAAATAGTCAAGTCTCATTATCTATTGACAGTGATAGACAGGAAGCACATGGATATTTAAACCCATTGTCAAATACAGCCTATAAAACTACAGTAGCCAGGATTTTCTACATAGTCCTTCTGAAAGCCTGTTGTTAGAGTTGCTACTGTTAGCTGAGATGGCGTGTTTGAATTTCATTTTCTCTTCTTGCCTTAACAAAGATATTAATGAACCATGAGTTGAGTCAAAGTCTTGGAGTGTTTACAGAGCTAGACAATCCAAGCACAAGCACCCCTGAAATACCAATAATTGGACTGACATTTAACTTAATGCATTTCTTACATTTTTGTTGGGTCTGGACTGCCACTGATTTGTGACCGGACATGAAACTAAAGAGAAGTTGTTTGAAAACATGCTTCCTTAGTGAAAAGAATCTTCCATACATTCTCTGCAGAATGAGCAGTGCAGGTAGAGAGTTGATTGTGGTTTGATAAAGCACATTTGTGACTTTCTAATTATATTCTCAAATAAAGCTCAGAGTGTGTTTTCCTCTGAAAAAATGTCACGGTCCAAGGAAAGATTTGACCACACCTGTTCCTAATATGTGCGGGACCTAAACCATGAGTAAAAATGGAGGCCATGGGCCATATACCGAAATTTCATGTCGTAAATAAAGCTCTCAAACTATTAAATAGATGTGACCTATGCTCTTTTTGTGATAATATACCTTCAGTAATGTCCCAGAAGGAAAGATTTGAATTTAGAATTCTTGGACTCCATGAAGTTCATGTCAGAGCATGACACTATGGAATTGAGTTTTCGCCAGCCCCCCTTTCCTTTTTGTCCTACACAACTAAATTCCATCATGACCCCCCTAAAACAACTGCCCTTGGCCACCCCTTGGGTAAACATAGCTTCTCAAGTTCTAAGGATAATCTCTATACACATAGATATGCAACACTTAAAACCATTCCTGTATTCTCCAGAATTCTCCTGGTCTTCCCTAAATCATTGCAGGTTGAATGGGAAATGATAATGATAATGGCTACCAGTGATTATACCTACCAGACATCAGTATAAGTTCTTTGCATATTTTATCTCAGGTATCAGCATTTTCCCTTCTTGGGGCTAAGTATTTCAATAATATACATATCTCCCCGAATGTATACATATATGTATACATACATACACATACTCACGTGTGTGTGTGTGTGTATGTACACACATTATTTTATCTATTGTTATTTCAAGAATTATGTTTCCAAAGTTGCCTTCCTTCCCTTTCCTCAGTGTAACATTTTAGAAAAACACTACCTTGAAATAAAGCAAAATTCAGGAAACAAGAACCTAGCTTGACCACTACCTGTAAGTATCCATACAGCAAATCACTTGTTCACATACTAATTCAGTCTTCAGTCCCTCCTAACATTTGGATTGTGGAGAGAGGAATGAACTTGCCTTGATTTTCCATAGGGTAAACTGAGGCCTGCCCTCTCCCTTTAACTGCTGGAAAGAAATACAGCACTGCTAGATAATGCTGATCTCAACCTTTGGGGTTTAGTGATGTGTGGCAGTTAGCCTACTACTTTTTTTTTTTTTTTAATCATCTGAAGGATGAGGCTTTAAAGCAGCTTTGTGTCCTTATTCATTTTAAAGTTTAACTATTTTAGTAGGTGTTACAAGAGAAAAGGAAGAAGTGTGGAATTTGATCCTCTGTGCCTTGGCTTTTTTTTTTTAATTTTTTTTTTTTTAACATTTATTTATTTTTGAGACAGAGACAGAGCATGAATGGGGGAGGGGCAGAGAGAGAGGGAGACACAGAATCGGAAGCAGGCTCCAGGCTCTGAGCCATCAGCCCAGAGCCTGACGCGGGGCTCGAACTCATGGACCGTGAGATCGTGACCTGAGCTGAAGTCGGACACTCAACCGACTGAGCCACCCAGGCGCCCCGGTGCCTTGGCTTTTTTGAAAAAGGAAATGCCGTATCTGATGATAGCCCCATCGACTCTTCTGGGGTGTGCTGGAGTGAACTTGTTTTGAAAATGCTGGCTTTGTCAACAGAAATGGAAATCCTTAAAACCGGGATGCCTCTGTGGCTCACTCGGTTGAGCCTCTGACTCTTGGCTTTGGCTCAGATCATGGTCTCATGCTTTGCGAGCTTGAGCCCTGCATCAGGTTCTGCGCTGGCAGCACAGAGCCTGCTTGGGATTCTCTTTCTCTCCTTCTCTCTGCCCCTACCCTTCTTGCGCTGTCTCTGTCTCTTTCAAAATAAATAAATAAGTAAATAAACTTAAAAAAAGAAATCAGGAAAAAAAAAAAACCGACAGATAAAACAAAGGGAAAAAAAGTAGCCATAGAAACTGAGAAGTAGAATTAAGAGAATGTTGGAAATGATCACAAGCGATTAAGTACATGAATTAATGTCGCTTTCAACATTTGTCCAGTTCTTCAGTTCCTGGTGCCTGTTTTTAGGTTTTTTTTTTTTTTTTTAATGTTATTTGTTTTTGAGAGAGAGAGAGAGAGAGAGAGAAAGAGCACGACCGGGGAGGGGCAGAGAGAGAGGGAGACATAGAATCTGAAGCAGGCTCCAGGCTCCAAGCTGTCAGCATAGAGCCCGACACGGGGCTCGAACTCTTGAACAGTGAGATCAAGACCTGAGCTGAAGTCAGTCACTTAGCTAACTGAGCCACCCAGGTGCCTTCCCTGGTGCCAGTCTGGTCAGAGCGGGTAGCACGTTCTTGGCTTTCTCTCCTTATTAACTTTCACTTCCCAAAGGCACCTTGAGTAAAGAGACAAATCATAAGAGACTCTTAAGTACAGAGAACAAACTAAGGGTTGTTGTAGAGGAGGTGGGGGATGAGCTAAATGCGTGATGGGCATTAAACGGGCACTTTTTGCAATGAGCACGGGGTATCATATGTAAGAGAGGAATCACTGGGTTCTGCTCCTGAAACCAAGACTACACTGTTTGTTAACTAACTTGAATTTAAATTAAAAACAAATAAAAATAAAGACATGTTTAGCCGATCTTCAGAAACTACTCAAAGTGATGCCTCAGTTTACAAAACGAACCAAAAGTAGGTTGGGGTGGGCTGGATTACCGCTGCGCTTTGCTGTACCATCACACGTACGTGCACAGTATTCCTTGGTGCCCACAGCACCCAGGAAGGTTCCCCATCACGTCTGGAGCAAAAGGAAGGAGCGTGTTTCAGTCTCTGCTTTGAAGCTGTCATGTTAATTGTGAACTTTTGCTGAGTCCGTACATTAGGAAAGGTAACCATCTCAGCATGATAAGATCATAACTGCTAGATTAATGCGTAGAGGCAGCAGCTGTGCTGACGGGAGGCATTAATGCCTAGATGAGTTCAATCAGACGTGACGCCTCCAATGTCTTTGTGTGATGGTATTTACTCGATTTCAAATGGACTGCTGAGAAAAATGAAATACAATCTCCATGTATCTCGGTCTAGAAAAAAAAAAAAAAGATAATGAAATTGTTCTCTTGCCGGCTTATATTTTATTAACCTCTGTGGAGTCAACTTTAAAGAACAGATGTCCCTCTAGAGTTGAAACCTTTTGCTAAAAGTGGAGCATTATTAAGTGCAGCTGTGAGTTCTAGGAACAGTGGGGTTGAGTAGAGCAGGTGAGTGTTTTGTTTTGTTTTTTTTTAAACCACTCAGAGAATAATAGGGCATCTTCTGGGGCCAGCCAGAGAGAGAAAGAAAAAAAAAAATGCAATGCAAATTGCGTACAACTGAATTCTTTCTTCTTTCTTGTTCTTCCTTGCAGAGCGTGGAGAAAGTTCTTGTGGAATTCAGTCACCAGGAGTTGTTTGATTTCTATAACAAGGTCTGTATTTTTCAAATAATTTCTGCTGTGTGGGGTTTTGCATAATGTTTCCTTCATTTTTATGAATCCTTATTTTTAAATGCCCTATTATGGCACTAAGTTCTTTAAACATCCCTTGTAAACACCTTATGTTTCACAGCAGGAAGCTTTGCGGAGATGGAGAGAATCTGACAGCCTAAATCAGGAAGAAAGTGGAAATGGTTTTAATTAAGGCAATAGGATTATTACTTTAATGTAAAGCATTAAGGAATGAACTATGTGGTACCTAGCCACACTGGCACTTTATAATTTAACATTAAATATTTTAATTCTGGGCCCAAGGAAAAAGGGAGGTGCCAAGCCTGTAAAGATTTAACTTTGAGTGCATGTTATGTTTCTTTACAAATACTGACTTTGTAATCCAGGGAAATGTACTCCCCCTCCTCCTCTTCCCTACCTTCAAAAATCTTATGTAGTGATCACTTAAATTAAAACAGCTGAGTATATTTAAAACTGTATTTAGCCCTTTTTTTTAAAGTGTATTTTTTTTATTTTTGAGAGAGAGAGAGAGAGAACGAGTGGAGGGGCAAAGAGAGAGAGGGAGACACAGAATCTGAAGCAGGCTCCAGGCTCCGAGCCATCAGCACAGAGCCTTATGTGGGGCTCAAACTCATGAACTGTGGGATCATGACCTGAGCCAAGTTGGATGCTCAACAGACTGAGCCACCCAGGTGCCCCAGGTTTTTTTTTTTTTTTAATGTCTAGTTATTTTTGAGAGAAAGAGCGAGCATGCACAAATGGGGGCAGAGAGAGAGGAAGACACAGAATCTGAAGCGGGCTCCAGGCTCCAAGCCATCAGTCCAGAGCCTGACGCGGGGCTCAAACTCACAAACTGTGAGGCCATGACCTGAGCCAAGTCGGATGCTTAACTGATTAAGCCACCCAGACACCCCAAACCATGTTTAGAAATCCTCCTTTACAAATTTGCAAACTTAAATTGCAGGCGTGAATTGTAATATCTTCACATAAGAAGAAAACTTTTCTGCGTGCTTCATCTGTTGCTGTGTAAATGGATTTAATATGCACGGTTGCCACTGCCATTCTTTCCCTTCTATTTGCAAGTTTCTGAACAAACCTTCATAGCATTTCTCTGCTTTCAGCAACTTGTTCTCTTGTTTTATCTTTATAAATAGCTGGAGACCATACAAGCACAGCTGGATTCCCTGACGTGATGTTCTCGAAGACTGGTTTCCCCATCACACTCTTGCCACCTCATCATTCCGCCCTGAAGATAGACTGCCAGGTTGTGTTTTCAGAAGGATTCAGTAGCTTTCTTCTTGTAAATTACCCGGCTTATCACTTCTGAGAGAAATAACCGCCAAGGGAGATCACTGTTTCCAGAGCTTCTAGGACACATCCCCTCGTTCTTTGAACCAGCAGCAAACAGTTGTTAAGAATACTTTTGCTTTAAAGGAAACAGCAATAGGGGTGCTTGGGTGGCTCATTTGGTTAAGCCTCCGATTTCTGCTCAGGTCATGATCTCACAGTTTGGGAGTTCGAGCCCTGCGTCGGGCTCTCTGCTGACAGCTCAGAGCCTGGAGCCTGCTTTGGGATTCTGTGTTTCCCTCTCTCTCTGCCACTCCCCTGCTCATGCTCTGTCCGTCTCTCTCAAAAATAAATAAAAACATTTTTTAAATTTTAAGGGAAAAAAAATAAAGGAAACAGCAGTAAATACCATACTGTTTTTATTGTCTTGTTTTTGCTTTATTGCCTGACCTGTTTATTTTTTACATTTTTGATGACACCTTTATGTATCAAGGAGGGTTCGTGGATAGTCCATGGATGCAAAGTATAATGTGTACCTCGGAATACAGAACGCGGCTATTTATATTAACAAAAGCAAGAACAGAACCAAATGCAATCAGATACTTCCTTTTTCCTTGAATATAATGAGTATGTTTGGTTGGGAAGTAACATAGGAAAGAAATTTAAACTAGAGCTGGTAGTGGTACATCAGTTGATTCCAGTGTGAGCTTCTCTGTGCACTTTAATTTTTTCTCTGAGTGTAATGATTTAATAATAGTCTAGGTTTTTGTGCTCTTTTCTTTGTACTGCAAGTTAATAATGATTCACTTCATAGTATGGAAGACAGATTCAGATCGTAAGTAAAAATAATTGTAGTGAGTGTGAAATATGGGTATCCTTAAAATTTTGAAACAGATACCTTTGACACTTTATTTCTGTAAATATGTTAATTAATTTTAGTCAATAAAATTTTTATGTTTTAGAATTAGTTGAAGTCCACAGTGTTTTATGCTTTGACTATATATAAATGTGAGTATGGTTGCCTATAAAAGCAATACTATCAGTTGGATTTTTTATGAAATGAAATATCTGTTCTGTGTTGTTTCCAGAGAGACAGACAGAGGGAGAGGAGGAGAGGAGAAAATGATAGAGACTTAGAGATATTTGAGTCAAGCATGACTTTCTGTATAATTATTTTTTTAAGTTTATTTATTTATTTTGAGAGAGAGCATGAGCGGGGGAGGGGCAGAGAGAAAGGGAGAGAGAGAATCCCAAGCAGGCTCCATGCTGTCAGCTTGGAACTCGTTGTGGGACTCAAACTCACGAACCATGAGATCATGACCTGAGCCGAAGTCAAGAGCCGGACATTTAACTGACTGAGCCACCCAAGTGCCCGTAAGCACAACTTTGTTCATATGAAGGAATTTGATTTCAGAAATGTCCTGTGGCTAAACAAACAGAGCCATCAGGATTAAATGCATCTGCATAATACAAGTGTTAAAGGTCTTTCAAATAAATGTTCAGTATATGGAATTTATGCCTTTATTTATGTGTGCTATAATGTTGCTTAGAATTGGGAGTTTGGATTATGTCAGAAAGTAATTTATAGTTGCTGTCCATAGTTGATTAATTTGAAAAGTTTTTTTAACTTTAACTTCCATTGATAAGATATCAGGAAGACATATTTATAATATAATGGCCTTTATTTCCGTATCCAGCTTATGGGAGCCGCCTTATTTTTTTATGCTGTGTTCTGCTACTTCCAGAGGGAACTACCTGACTGCTTAAACATTTTGGTAAATACTCTTTCAGACTTCTTATATGCAACAAAACATACATCATCTCAAGTTAAATTTGTTAGGCCTTCCTGACAGTGACCATATGGCTAGGTAGAAGTTTTCATTGGTTTAATGGCCAATTTAACTCCCAGTCTAGGTACCTAAATTAAATGTGACATTCCAAAATGAAATTCTCGATTAGTAGCTCATTTTACGCTCCCTAAAAGACCTGCTTTTATGCTCTCTAAAGAGTATATCTAAACCTGTACAAAAATGTGGTATGTAGTTTTCTCTCCATGAGTCTTGTACAAGAAAGTCTGACCAAAGGCATTGAAGAAAGGACACGTAGAAGGTGTAATTCCAACTGAGAAGATAATTTCTTCCTGAAATATATTTTCAAAATAATTTTTAACGTTTATTTATTTGAGAGAGAGAGAAAGAGAGAGACAGAATCTGAAGCAGGCTCCAGGCTCCAAGCTGTCAGCACACAACCCAGTATGGGGCTCGAACCCACGAACTGCGAGATCATGACCTGAGCCGAAGTCAGATGCTTCACCGACTGAACTACCCAGGCGCCCCTTCCTGAAATGTATTTAATTGCGGATCCTTTCATTCCTTAAGGTACCACCATCGTTACAATACACAGGTCAAAGAAAATATCATTCCCAAGCAATATTAAATACATGCTACCCAAATAAGATGGGTGTAAGGACAAATGGGAACTGAAACCTCTTAGCTTTCTTGTGTGAGTGCTTGGCATGAGTATTGAATACAAATAGAAAGGAACCAATTGCTAGAAAGGAACCAGCGTGATATTTTTACACCTACTGCAAATAATATCTGAAGTTCTCCAGTCATAATTTGTGATTATTTTGAATTAGGAAAAACCAAAAATAATAAAGAGGTAACATAAAATTATAGAATCTTATCATCCAGAATGGCTGTTAAAATGACATTTTGGTAGATTTTATTGAAGTGAGTTTTTTTCCTACCCTTATATCTTTCTCGTTCCTTTTTTCTCTTTTTTCTTCCTTTCCTAATACATTGGAATAATGCCATAAATACCATTTCGTACTTTGCTTTGCTTATGTAACATTCTACAAGAGCATTTTTCCTGTCCTTTACCTAAAACATAATTTTAATGTATATTAAATAGCCCACCATGTGCATGAGCTATACTTTCTCTAGTTAGCCAATCTGTTGTTGGACGTTTAGACTATTTCCAGTTTTTTAACATACTAAAGAACTCATTGGTGCATATTTTTATATCTGTAACCCCAACACTACATCTGTCATTATATTAGCATAGGTTACTAGGGGTGGGATTATGTAAAAAGTATATAGATATATTTTCCAGTTTTATTATAAAATTATATATTATTATAAAAATAGTAATTTCCCATAGTCAGTGTATTATGGGATGGGTCTGGAATCTGAATTTTTTATTTTTCTGGGACTGTCTTTCCACAAAGCCCTTCTGGCTCTGACCAGTCTTTTGCTCTGACTCTATTCTATGAATTTCTCCCTCTTACCTTAAAGAACGTCTTCTACACCTTATTCACTATTCCAGGGCTCAACAAACTATGTTCCACCCACCACTTGTTTTTATCAAGTTTTATTGGAACAAAGCTCTAGTGGACAGGCTCCCAGTGACCCCTGCCTTTTGGTATTCACATTTCACTATAATCCTCTGTCCTTGAGTGTGAACACCACCTGTTACAGGCTCCTAACCACTCAAATATGGCAAAGAAATGGTATGTCACCCCCAGGATGGTTATGTTATGTAAAATTCTGTCATGCTACCAAACTCACTGTAGAGATTTTCTCCCTTTTCGGCTTTGAAGAAACAAGCTGCTGTGTTGTGAGAGGGGCTGTCGACAGAGCCACGTGGCAGGGAACTGTGGGTGACCTCTAGGAGCTGACCAGTAGCCAACAAGAAGTCAAGGCCCAAGGCCCTCAGCCCTACAGCTGCAAGGAAATAAATCTACAGACAACCTGAGTGCACTAGGAAGTGGATTCTTCCCCAGTCAAGCCTGTGGATGAGAACACAGTCCTAACTGACCGTGGTTGCAGCCTTGTGAGAGTCTACACGAAGGACCCAGAGTCCTGACCCATGATAATTGTGAGGTAATAAATGTGTGTTTATTTAAACTTCTAACTGTAGGGGACGCCTGGATGGCTCAGTCAGTTAAGCATCTGACTTTAGCTCAGGTCATGATCTCACGGTTCATGAGTTCGAGCCCCACGTCAGGCTCTGTGCTGACAGCTTGGAGCCGGGAACCTGTTTTGGATTCTGTCTCCCTCTCTCTCTGCCCCTCCACCGCCCTCTCAAAACTAAATAAACATTAAAAATTTTTTAATTAGGGGTGCCTGGGTGGCTCAGTTGGTTAAGTGTCTGACTTCGGCTCAGGTCATGATGTGACAGTCTGTGAGTTCGAGCCCCGTGTCGGGTTCTGTGCTGATGGCTCAGAGGCTGGAGCCAGCTTCGGATTCTGTGTCTCCCTCTCTCTCTGCCCCTCCCCTGCTCATGCTCTGTCTCTCTCTGTCTCAAAAATAAATAAAAACATTATTTAAAAAAAAACAAGATTTAAAAAAAAATTTTAATTAATCTATAAATAAATGAATAAACATCTAACTGTATAGTAATTTGTTAGAGTGTATTGGATGGCTAAAACAACAGCCGTGCTCTTTTGTTTACATGGAATCGTGTCATCTCTGACTGCTTTTGCACTATAGAAGCAGAGATGAGCAGTCACAAAAGACTACCTGACCCAGAAAGCCTAAAACATTTACTACACAGCTCTTTGTAGGAAAAATTTGCAGACTCGTGCCTTCTGCCGTGCTTCCCTGGTGCATCCCTAGAGGAATACAGCAGTTGCCATGGGCTACGTAAATCTCTAAGGTGGATCTGGTGTATGGTTTCGTAGCATCACTGTAATTTTTGTCAGCCACGTGGCCATCAATTGGAAATTACATTTTCCATCCTCTGCAGCTACTGTAGCCATGTGACTAGGTCTCACCAATGAAATGTGAGTGGAAATGACACTTGTCTCCAGTTTTCTTTGCCCTTCCTAGGGCTAAAAACATAGATTTGCAGCTGGGTCAGCTTTGGCTGAGCAGACGAGGATAATGCCGTCAGGAGTAGGGAGCAACAAGGTAGAAAGAAGCTGGGCCCCTCAATGTCCTGTCGAGCACTGCTGCTGATACGCCCTTGACAAGCTGCCATCTGTATACCGTCACATGAGAAGTTAAACATCTTTGTTTGAGCCATTGTGTTGGGGAACTTTTTAATACAGCCGCTTAACCTCGAGCCTAACTAATATGGGGGTAACCTGATTTTAATTAGCCAGTTATTTAGAGAATTTTTTAAAAGATTTATTTTTTTTAATGTGAAATTTATTGTCAAATTGGTTTCCATACAACACCCAGTGCTCATCCCGACAGGTGCCCTCGTCAATACCCATCACCCACTTTCCCCTGCCTCCCACCCCCCATCAACCCTCAGTTTGTTCTCAGTTTTTAAGAGTCTCTTATGGTTTGGCTCCCTCCCTCTCTAACTTTTTTTTTCCCCTCCTGCTCCCCCATGGTCTTCTGTTAAGTTTCTCAGGATTCACATAAGAGCAAAAACATATGGTATCTGTCTTTCTCTGTATGACTTATTTCACTTAGCATAACACTCTTCAGTTCCATCCACGTTGCTACAAAAGGCCATATTTCATTCTTTCTCATTGCCAAGTAGTATTCCATTGTAGATATAAGCCACAATTTCTTTATCCATTCATCAGTTGATGGACATTTAAGCTCTTTCCATAATTTGGCTATTGTTGAAAGTGCTGTTATAAACATTGGAGTACAAGGGCCCCTATGCATCAGCACTCCTATATCCCTTGGGTAAATTTCTAGCAGTGCTATTGCTGGGTCATAGGACGCACAAAAGTATGGCCAACTAATCTTTGACAAAGCAGGAAAGAATATCCAATGGAAAAAATGCAGTCTTTTTAACAAATGGTGCTGGGAGAACTGGACAGCAACATGCAGAAGAATGAAACTAGACCACTTTCTTACACATTCACAAAAATAAACTCAAAATGGATAAAGGACTTGAATGTGAGACAGGAAACCATCAAAACCCTAGAGGAGAAAGCAGGAAAAAACCTCTCTGACCTCAGCCACAGCAATTTCTTACTTGACACATCTCCAAAGGCAAGGAAATTAAAAGCAAAAATGAACTCTTGGGACCTCATGAAGATAAAAAGCTTCTGCACTGCAAAGGAAACAATCAACAAAACTAAAAGGCAATTGACGAAATGGGAAAAGGTATTTGCAAATGACATATCGGACAAAGGGCTAGTATCCAAAATCTATAAAGAACTCACCAAACTCCACACCCGAAAAACAAATAATCCAGTGAAGAAATGGGCAGAAAACATGAATAGACACTTCTCTCAAGATGACATCCAGATGGCCAACAGGCACATGAAAAGATGCTCAACGTCGCTCCTCATCAGGGAAATACAAATCAAAACCACACTGAGATACCACCTCACACCGGTCAGAGTGGCTAAAATGAACAAATCAGGAGACTGTAGATACTGGAGAGGATGTGGACTAATGGGAACCCTCTTGCACTGTTGGTGGGAATGCAAACTGGTGCAGCCGCTCTGGAAAACAGTGCGGAGGTTGCTCAAAAAAGATTTATTTATTTTTGAGAGAACGTGAGCAGGTTAGGGGCAGAGAGAGAGGGAGACAGAGGATCTGAAGCAGGCTCTACGCTGACAGCAGCGAGCCCAATGCAGGGGCTCGAACTCACGAACCGTGAAACCGTGGCCTGAGCCGAAGTCAGATGCTCAACTGACTGAGCCACCCAGGCACCCTGACAACATTTATATTTTTAAAGAGACATGAATATTTTGTGGCATATAGTTGAGAATACATATACATGTTAAGGAGAAAATGAGAAGCTTTAAAAATCTTTGTGCTGGCAGTCTACAGGCTAAACCCATGAGGCTACTGAGAAGATATATTCACCCCTCTCCCCCAGTGTGGCTCCTTGGGGGAAAAGTTTGAGAAGCCTATGGACATGTATTGTAAATTTCCCCCAAAGGCTTCCCATAATCCTTTTTTCCCTGTTGAAGAAGAGGGCCAGGACAATTCTGACTTGTTCTGGCTCATTAGTCAGAAGCCGCTCAGGAATTAGAATGTGAGTTTCAGATGAGTCCATTTTGCTTCTCTGAAACTTTGGTTTTTGTCATCATTATGCAAATAGTTCTACTCGATACAACAGCCCCGTTGAATGCTAAAATTAGGAACACATTAATTTGAAGGATTTTATAGTAAAGCTTAATGGCATTTATAATTTTAGAGAATTTCAAGGATTTGATCACTGCTCCCTCCCTGCCTCCCCGCCGCCAAACATGTACTTTTGAGGCTTTTAATAGTCCTCTGCTTTTCTCTGAGGTGTGAGGTTGTGCTCGGTGATCGAAGGCCTACGATTTAAATCCAAGCAATGGCAGTTTTCACAGCCTGCTTTGTTTATTTGAAATGGAAAGTTTTTTCTTTCAAAAGAAATAGCCGGCAAAGAGAGGACAGTTGAAGCAGGTCCGTCTAAAAATCTAGAAGATGCCGCAGGATTAGTGAAACTGGCAGGAAAAATAATGAATACGTAATCAGGTTCCCTTAGTAAAAACCCAGAGTTCAGTCATTTTTAGCATCTTTTAATGAGAATCTGAGAATCTCATTTTCTAAATGACTTGGGTTTTTTAAAGTATTTTTTCTTCCAAGGAATGTAGGTAAAGGACAGAAGGGGAAAGAAAGACATTAATAGTACATTTACCAGTTGCATTTATTTCTGGAACTGAGTTTTGAAGAACACAATACATCCCACCTGAACTGTTTAAGGAAAAGTCAATAACAAGGTTTTTCTCGTCTGTAATAAATGTAGATTCGCCCAGAGGCACAGAGCTGCGTGGTTTCTCAAGGTCTTTCCCCATGCCGCCTTGCTCCCGATGATGCCAGATTTCCTTTTCTGCTGTCTCTAGTCTGTGTTTCACATTCTTCCTACAGGTTCACTTCACACTCTTCTTCCAGGCTACTCACGGACAAAGCTGTCCCAGAACCAGGTGGCTGTATCACTGCCACCTTGGATGCCTCAGCATCCCTCCCCACCCACAAATGGGGCTATGCTCTGGCAGCAGAACACAGTAATTTTCCAAGCGATCGGAGAGAGTGGTGACTCATCCATCCCAGGCCATGTGCTCTACTTTGCAAGTCCAGCCTCTCACCCTGTTAACACACTGATGTAAGTAATCCTGTGGACATCAGGGTCCTTAAGAAGTATTGGCTGAGGGGGTTAACAGAGTACATAGTTTTCCTCCCCACGCCTCTCTTATTTTCACAGTACCATCTGAATTCTTTAAAACAAACAAAACCAGGGCACCTGCGTAGCTCAGTCAAGTGTCCAACTTCTGCTTGGGTCGTGATCTCTTGGTTCATGGGTTCAACCCCCGCATCAGGCTCTGTGCTGACAGCTCAGAGCCTGGAGCCTGCTTCAGATTCTGTGTCTCCCTCTCTCTCTGCCCCTCTCCTGCTCACACTCTCTCTCTCTCTCTCTCTCTCTCTCTCTCTTTCTCTCAAAAATAAATAAAAAAAGATTTTAAACAAAACCATCATAACTCTCAGATTTACAAGAGTACCTTTCAAACTGATTTGGCAATATGTTAGTCGTCCCACCAGGGAATGGCCACATCTCTTCTGGGGAGGATCTCTGGAAAGTCACTGAGCCTTCATTCATCGAGCAGAAAATGTACCTGCACAGAGTAACAGCCAGCTAACCTGCTAGACACCCAGCTTTCTCCCATCCAGAGTGTTAAAATAAAGCAAGATCTCCCACTGCTCTGAGATATGTGATAGTCATGAAGTTGACCCAGACAGGTTTTTGGTGCCGATGTCCTGAAGACTGGAAAACAATTACATTCCTACCAAATTCAGAGATGATTTATGTAGCAGGGTCAAATGAGGTGCTCCGGAAAGACATCAGCAACCCTCTTACATAGAGGTGTATGTAAAGTATATATAGACTTTGTGAGCTCATCATCCAGATTTTAATTTCCTGTCAAAGAGTCTACCTTGATTAATGACACACACATACACATACTGCCTACAAAGAGGCTTTCCTCACTGGTGTGGGGCGATTCAGTGACAAGGTTTTAGAAAGAGGTCTCCACTTACATGGCACAGATTGTTTCAGGTCATCCCAAATACACAGGCGGGGCAAAAATTCGAAAATGTTCACCTAGATAAGGCAGGATGCAAACAAGGTGCAGAGAACCATGAAGAAAGCTGTTTAGTAACATTTAAAAAAATTGTTTTTAATATTTATTTACTTTTGAGAGAGAGAGAGAGAGAGAGTGTGTGTGTGTGTGTGTGTGTGTGTGTGTGTGTGTGTGTGTGTGAGCAGGGGAGGAGCAGAGAGAGAGAGGGAGACACAGAATCCAAAGCAGGCTCCAGGCTCCGAGATGTCAGTACAGAGCCTGACGTGAGGCTCAAACTCACAAACCATGAGATCATGACCTGAGCCAAAGTCAGACGCATAACTGACTGAGCCACCCAGGTGCCCCTGTTCAGTAACATTTTAATTAAAAATCTCCCTATGCAGCCAACTGTGTTTTTAGATGTAGAGTCCAGGGTGAGGGATGATTTTCTTCTTGAGTGATGATTTATAACATCCAGCTTTTCTACCTCATGGCCAAAAGTCCTCTCACTGTCCAAGTTTTGGTGTTTCTTACTGCATCATATGTTCTGCACTGCATGTGGTCTCAAGTGATTAGAGTAGTAATAAAAAGCAAGTTTGGATGCATCAACCTTCTGGACTTGCAGATTACCCAGAGCATGTGTGCCTCATTCAGCAGGCTCGGAGAACTTTGGGAACAGTTGCCTTCACTAGGAATGCTCTTAACCTCCCTTTGTGTGTTTGGGTCAGTGACCTTACTAAGTTCTGCCTGGCAGGCTTAGATGTGTTGATAGGTGCCCTGAGCTGTTGGACCAGGAGAGTGTAACCATCATCTGTAGGGTTATTCCTTCAGGCACTCTCTGAGAATCTGCCCAAGTGTGCTGATCTTAGAGTGCTATGATTCTCCTCTACTGGCTTCCAGGAACCACTCTCCCATTCCTGATTTTCCTGGGTCATTTTCCTGGGGTTCATGGTATTCCCTTAAATGCATTTATACTTTTGGATCCCTTTCTTTAGGTTACACTTTCAGTTAAATTTACAATCTGGATAATCTCAAAGACATTTTAAAATTACTTCCTTTTTTTTTTTTAACAAAAATCCTCACTAGAGTTTCTATGGTTTTAATTTTTTTTTAATGTTTATTTTTGAGAGAGAGAACACAAGCTGGGGAGGGGTAAAGAAAGAGAGAGAGAGGGAATCAGAGAGGGAATCACAAGTAGGCTCTGTGCTGCCAGCAGAGAGCGCTATGCAGGGCTTGAACTCAAGAACCATGAGATCATGACCTGAGCCGAAGTCGGACACTTAACCAACTGAGCCACCCAGGCATCCCAATAGTATTTCTATTAAAAAGTTCAAATATTCTTAAATGCTAATAAGCGTCATTCTACTTTAGCCCTATTTCTGCCTTCTCATTCTGCACAATTTTATATGTCTGTCTTTATTTTTTTAATTCCAGTATGGTTAGCATATAGTGCTATATCTGTTTGAAGTATACACTATAGTTATTCAATACTTCCATACATCACTCGGTGCTCATCGCAGCAAGTAAGCTTCTTAATCCCCATCACCTATTTCCCCCGCTCCCCACCCCCTTCCCTCTGGTAACCATCAGTTTGTTCTCTATAGTTAAGAGTCTGTTTCTTGGTTTGTCTCTCTCTGTCTTTTTTTTTCCTTTGCTCATCTGTTTTGTTTCTTAAATTCCACGTATGCATGAAATCATATGGTATTTATCTTTCTCTGACTGCATCATACTTCCTAGCTCCATCCATGTCATGGCAAATGGCAAGATCTCATTCTTTTCATGGCTGAATAATATTCGTGTGTGTGTGTGTGTGTATACTACACCTTTATCCATTTATCTATTGATGGACCCTTGGGCTGTTCCATAATTTGGCTATTGTAAATAATGCTGCAATAAACATAGGAGTGCATGTGTCCCTTTGACTTAGTGTTTTTGTATTTAATTTCGGGGTAAGTACCTAGTATTTATCTAGTTGTACAATTACTGGGTTGTAGGGTAGTTCTATTTTTAACTTTTTGAGGAACCTCCATACTGTTTTCCAGACTGGCTGCACAAGTTTGCATTCCGACCAACAGTGCAAGAGTGTTCCTTTTGCCTCCACATCCTTGCCGATACTTGTTATTTCTTACGTTTTTGACTTTAGCCATTCTGACAGGTGTGAGATTATATCTCTTTGTAGTTCTGACTTGCATTTCCCTGATGATGAGTGATATTGAGCATCTTTTCATGCATCTGTTGGCCATCTGTATGTCTTCTTTGAAGAAATGTCTTTTCATGTTTTCTGCCCATTTTTAATTGGATTATTTGTTGTGGGGGGTGTTGAGTTGTATTCTTTATATATTTTGGATACTAACCCTTTATCAGATATGTCATTTGCAAATATCTTCTCCCATTCCATAAGTTGCCTCTTAGTTTTATTAGTTGTTCCATTCATTTGCACAAGTTTATTTTAATGTAGTCCCAGTGGTTATATTTACTTTTTTTTCCCTTGTCTTGGGAGACCTATCTAGAAAAATGTTGCTATGACTGATGCCAGAGACCTTACTGCCTATGCTCTCTTGTAGGATTTTTATGGTTTCAGATCTCATATTTAGATCTTTAGTCCATTTTGAGTTTATTGTTGTGTATAGTGTAAGAAAGTGGTCCAGTTTCATTCTTTTGCAATCTGCTGTCCAGTTTTCCCTACACCATTTGTTGAGGAGATGTTTTTCCCCCCCATTGGATATTCTTTCCTGCTTTGTCAAAGATTAACTGACCATGTAAGTGTGGATTTATTTCTGGTTTTTCTGTTCTCTTGCATTGATCTTTTGTCTATTTATGTGTCAGTACCATAGTATTTTGATTACTATAGCTTTGTAATATAACTTGAAGTCTGAAATTGTGATGCCTCCAGCTTTGCTTTTCTTTTTCAAGATTGCTTTGGCTATTTGGGGTCTTTTGTGGTTCCATATAAACTTTAAGATTGTTCTAGCTCTGTGAAAAATGCTATTGGTATTTTAAGGGATTTCATTAAATGTATAGATTGCTTTGTGTACTATATGCATTTTAACAATATTTGTTCTTCTGATATGTGAGCATGGAATGTCTTTCCATTTCTTCGTGTCTTCTTCGGTTCTGTCATAAATGTTTTATAGTTTTCAGAGTACAGGTCTTTTGCCTCGGTTAGGTTTATTCCTAGGTATCTTATTATTTTTAGTGCAATTATAAATGGTATTGTTTTCTTAATTTCTCTTTCTGCTGCTTCACTATTAGTATATGGAAATGAAATAGATTTCGGGGCGCCTGGGTGGCTCAGTCTGTTAAGCGTCCGACCTTGGCTCCAGTCATGATCTTGTGGTCCCTGAGTTCGAGCCCCATGTCGGGCTCTGTGCTGACAGCTCAGAGCCTGGAGCCCGCTTCAGATTCTGTGTCTCCCTCTTTCTCTCTCCTCCCCCCGCCTCATGCTCTGTCTCTCTCTTCTCAAAAATAAATAAATGTTAAAAAAAAATTAAGAAAAAAAAAACAAATGGAATAGATTTCTTCACAGTGATTTTGTATCCTGCACTTTTACTGAATTCACTTGTCAGATGTAGTAATTTTTTGGTAGAGTCTTTCAGGTTTTCTGTGTGTCAGTTAATTGCTATATTTAGCTGTTATTTAGTTAATTGCTATATTTAGTGTATTCTGTGCTGGGACATCCAGGTTACAAAAGTGTCTACTTGAAAAGGTGGGCCTCAAAAAGTCTAATTTTCTTTCTGTGGAATCCTATCTTTGAGAAGAGAGTAATTGCCCTATAATTAAATAATTACTCCCTATTTCATCAGCTAAGACTAAATATGTATTCTACATTTTACTAAAGAATCATATATTTTATTATTTCACAAGCTTCTCTGTACAAGTTTTAAATAGAACATTTATTGTGCAGAGAGGGTGAATGTTTTATAGGGGAAAACTATTTCTAGTTCTCTACTTACTTTCCTATTGTCCCTATTAACTGTGTCTCTTTCTTTCTCTCTCTCTCTCTCTCTCTCTCTCTCTCTCTCTCTCTCTCGCTTTCCAGTGTCTCTTAAGGGAAAATGATTTGCCATTCCATTTGATCAATTATAAGATATTGGTTGTCATCATACTATACATAGAAAACTCTAAAGGCTCCACTAAAAAACTCCTAGAATAAATTGATTCAGTAAAGTTGCAGAATATAAAGTTAATAGCCAGACATTGGTAGTGTTTCTATACACTAATAACAAAAGTAGCAGAAAGAGAAATTAAGAAAACAATTCCATTTATAATTGTACCAAAAATAATAAGATACCTAGGACTAAATTTAACCAAGGAGGCGAAAGAACCCTACTCTGAAAACTATAAAACATTGATGACAGAATTTGAAGAAGACACAAACAGAAAGATATTCCATGTTTGTGGATTGGAAGGGTTCATAATTGTACAGTGTCCAGACTACTACCCAAATCGATCTATAGATTTGATGTAATCCCTACCAAAATACCAACAGCATATTTCACAGAACTAGAAAAAAATAATCCTAAAATTTATATAGAACCACAAAAGACCCAGAATAGCCAAAGCAGTCTTGAGAAAGAAAAACAAAATTGGTGGTATCACAATTCGAGATTTGAAGATATACTACAAAGCTGTAGTAATCAAAGCAGTATGGTACTGGCACAAACATAGACACATAGATCAATGGAACAGAATAGATCCCAGAAATAAACCCATGCTTATATGGTCAATTACTCTGTGTCAAGGGAGGCAAGAATATACAGTGGGAAAAACAGTTTCTTCAACAAATGGTGTTGGGAAAACTGGACAGCTCCCTGCAAAAGAATGAAACATTCTTACACCATACACAAAAATAAACCAAAATGGCTTAAGACCTAAATGTGAGACCTGAAACCACAAAACTCCTGGAAGAGAAAATAGGCAATAATTTCTCTGACATCAGCCATAGCAGTATTTTTCTATATATGTCTCCTGAAACAAGGGAAACAAAAGCAAAAATAAACTGTTGAGACACATAAAAATAAAAAGCTTTTGTATGGTGAAGAAAACCATCAAGAAAAGAGGCAAGCTACTAAATGGAAGAAGATAGTTGCAAATGATATATCTGATAATGGGTCAATATCCAAAATATATATAAAGAGCTTATATAACTAAATACCAAAATCACAGTCTGGTTAAAAAATGAGCAGAAGACCTGAATAGACATTTTCCCAAAGAAGACATCCAGATGGCCAACAGACACATGAAAAGATGCTCAACATCACTTATTATCAGGGAAATGCAAGTCAAAACGACCATAAAATATCACCTTACACCTGTCAGAATGGCTAAAATAAAAAAAGACAAGAAGTTAACAAGTGTTGGTGAGGATTTGGAGAAAAAGGACTTGTGCTCTTGTGCACTTTAGAGAAAAGGACTTGTGCACTGTTGGTAGGAATGCAAATTGATGTATCCACTGTGGAAAACAGTAGGGAGGTTCCTCGAAAAGTTAAAAATAAAAATACTGTATTCAATAATTCCATTACTGGATATTTATCCAAAGAAAACAGAAACACTAATTCAAAAACGTATTTGCACCCCTATGTCTATTGCAGCATTACTTACAACAGCCAAGAAAGAGAAACAACCCAAGTGTCCCATCAATAGATGAATGGGTAAAGAAGGTGTAGAACAATGGAATATTGCTCAGCATTAAAAAGGATGAAATTGCGCCATTTGTGCCAGCATGGATGGACCTAGAAGGTATCAGTCTAAGTAAATATGTCAGGCTGAGAAAGACAAATACCAGATGACTCCACGCATATGCAGAATCCAGGGGAAAAAAAAAGCAGAATCAGACCTATAAATACAGAGAACAAATGAATGGTTGCCAGAGGGGAGAAGGGCTGGGGGATGGGCAAAATGAGCGAAGGGGAGTGGGAGATACAGGCTTCCTATTATGGAATGGATAAGTCACGGTAATAAAAGGCACAGCATAGGGAACACAGCGGTATTGTAAAGGCATTGTGTGGTGACAGATGGTGACTACACTTGTGGTGAGCGTAACGTAACGTATAAAGAAGTTGAACACCATGTTGTACACCTGAAACTAACATAAAATTGTGTGTCAACAGTACTGAAATCAAGTTTTTTCTAAAAATTAAAAAAAGGAAACACTGTTGGCCATGTTTACCAGCGAACAGAGTAATGTAAAGAGACCATGTCTGTGCATGGTAATCCTCTCCTGGTACTCTTGCACTCCTTGCTTTCAGTTCATGGGTTGGAATTATCAGTGGAACCAGGAATCCCTCGGGGCCTAGCCATCTTTCTCTACCTTAGTAAAATGCTGTTGTTTTAGTTACATGCCATATAGTTGGCAGGAGCTAGTAATACTGTAGAATTTGAGGTGAAGCAGAGTGTATAGGGGAGGGGGAGGCCGTTCTTAAGTCTTAAGAGTGAGCCATGTGCTCTGATCCAGCTATATGAAGCTCAGAAGAGTAATAATAAAGTCTCACTCTGCTTCCCATTTGCTATCAGTTTTTCTGTATGCAGCTCCCTTGGGAACGTCAAAAGTTGAGGAGTGATTGACAGGACAAGATTTGGGCACTTGGAGTTCTCTATTCAAGTGCCATTGAATGCAATCACAATTTTCTCTGTGTCCCTTGTAGCTTTTCTCAACAGATCTTTTCAGTGGTAAACATGTTAGAGGGCTATGGACAAAAATATCAAAGGCATCGTTTATACCTTTCAATTCTCAAGTAGACACTGAGTAAGAGAAGTCTTTAAAATCAATGACTGATTCTCAAGGCAGAAGACCAGCTTGACACTCTTAACCCTCCATTCTAAATAAACAAAATACCCCCTTCTCTGAAAACAGGGGAAACATTGCTGAGTCCCTTTCAATTGGCTACCCACCTGCCACAACAGAGCAGTGAGACCAGTTCCCTACAGGAGGAAATGGACCTCACCCTCACCTTCCTCTACACTTCTGAGAACTTGAACTTCAACCTCTCCCTTCACTTCCCTAGGAAGCCAAGGAGGATTGTACCTCTGGTAGCCTGATGTGATTCTGTCTTTTTACCATTTGCTGAATTTGTGGAAGGAAAAGAACAACTGAAAACAGTGCTCCCTCTCTTTCCAGACTAAGTGTTGATAGTGTAGCACAGCCAAAGAGGAAACCGAGAAAAAGAGTGGATGAGATATCAACCGACTGATCAGGTTACCTTTGTGTGGTACAGAAGACCAACCCACTTCAGGGCCACCTCTGTGCCTCCTTTTCTAAATGTGTTCCCTTATCTGCAAGTAGATCTCATTCACATTATATGAAACTCACAGGATTTGCTTCAGGCAGGGGAATGAATGAATGAAAGACTTCTTCCATATGTTAGTTTCACCCTGCAGCATTGAACCCACCCTCCTGTGTATCAAAAGCAGAGCAAACTGATTCTGCAATGCCAAGTTGTTTCTGCCTCAGACAATTAACCAGCACCATGCCGAAATCTATCTAAGGGCTTACTGGTTGAACTTCATCCACAAAATGTGTCCTAGGCTGGGCAAAACACACACACACACACACACACACACACACACACACACACAACACCCAAATTCTAATTGCATCAGTGATGTTTAGTTTTAAAAAGCATTCAATGCTTCAGTTTCCTGCAGGGATCTCTGAAATGTCCCAGGATATGTTTGAGACTAATTAAACGTGCTTGCCTTTTTCTACTTCTCCTTCAGGACTGCCTTTATGGGAGAGGAGAGCCAAATGGCAGGAGGTTTCTCTCCTAGACCAATCAGCATGTCCACAGGTTTTGCCCCCTCCAGCCACAGCTTGCTTCCAGCTCTCTCCCTACCTGAATCAACAGCAGTGCCAGGACGAGCAGGGTGGAGGCTGCGGATGCCCAGGAACTTACCCTTCATACAGAGTGAGACTCTTCTGACCGAGAGCTGTATCCACGATGCCCAGACAGAACCACGGTGTATTGTGCTGTGAGATTTCTGCTGCAAAAATTCAATAAGTTGTTTTGCATATATACCCATGTTTCTTCATTGATTTAATAAAAGGTGGGGGGAGGGGCACCTGAGTGGCTCAGTCAGTTAAGTGGCTGACTCTTGATCTCACCTCAGGTCGTGATCTCACAGTTCATGAGTTCAAGCCCCCCATCGGGTTCTGAGCTGATATCACAGAGCCTACTTGGAATTATGTCTCTCCTTCTCTGCCCCTCCCCTGCTTGTGTGCTCGCTTGCTCACTCTCTCTCAAAATAAATAAACTTAAAAAAAAAAAAAAAAAAAGGAAGGGAGGGAGTAATAAGAGAAAGGAATGGACAAAGATTTTTGTCTGTTTTTTAAAGACATATATTTAAGGAACAATTGATTTTGATAGCCTCGTGATTATCACACTCAAATAGGATACTGTACAAGACCTTAGCTGGGCAACTCTGTTTGCTCATTCATTCATAAATGAATAACGTATAAATGAATACATTATTCACCCACTTCGTAATCGGTCAGCAAGCGAGGTCCTACTGGAACTCCTGTTTTGCTTGAGTATCAGGATCTACAATGAAGGCATCACCCCAGGTCCCCAGGAAGAGGCTGGTCAGGAGGCTAAGAGGCTCTCCTCAGCAATGCCTCCGGCAGCTTTCTGGTGGTAGGAAGAAAGGTGGGGAAACATGAGAGAGATTCACTTGCAAGGAGCTGACCCCTTCATGGGTCAGATACAGCATGGCCTGCAGCTTCCACACCTCAGTTAATCAGATTCTGGGGCGCCTGGGTGACTCAGTCAGTTAAGCGTCTGACTCTTGGTTTCCTCACAGTTCATGGGTTTGAGCCCTGCGTCAGGCTCCCTGCTGACAGTGTGGAGCCTGCTTGGGATTCTGTCTCTCTCTCTCTCTCTCTCTCTCTCTCTCTCTCTCTCTCTGAAGTGAGTCTCTTGGGATTCTGTCTCTCTCTCTCTACCCCTCCCCTGCTTGCTCTCTACCTTTCTCTCTCAAGAATAAATGAATAAACATTAAAAAAAATCCTTAAAAGAGATTCTCAATAAATAAGTGAAACATATAGTTCTGGTAACAAAGACCAATTAACCACCTGCTTCGTGCCTAGAGCGCTAGCTGCCAGCAATTCAAAATACATAAGACAGGGTGTCAGGGTCTCATCGCCGAGGCCTTAACACCAGGTGGCACATCACCCAGCTTGTTGGGGCAGCAAATGTAACACTGAGCACAGCTAACATGGCAGGGACCCGCCGGAAACGTGTACCACTTTACGCTCTACAGAGCCCTTTCACGCTGCTTATTGGAGCCTCACAGTATTGGAGCCTCACAGCCAAGACACCCAAGTTTCAGGTGCACTCAGAAGGTCTGACCCCCACCCCCCAGCGTAGGGCCCTTTTGATAGCAATTCTGCCTCTCAGCTCTGAATGTCCTCTTCAATAGCTGCTCCGAAAATAATGGTTGGAATCCCTTTAACGTCTTTACAGTGATCACAGGTTAAGCTTTCTTGGTGGAGGCCGCTGGAGGAACAGAGCAGGAGGAAGAGGCTTCTCCTGTGGGTTCTGCCAGCGGCCCCATCAGTCACGCCTGTGAACGTGAAGACATCTGGTGGCGCTCTGCCCCAGCCAGAGGCCCAGGGTACTCAGTCCCCTAGTGACCCTGCAGTGCTGCCCTCACACTTCCCCACGGTTCTTTCAACACAGACACTGCATGCGGTAGGTCCTCTGCCCAGACTGTGACCTTCAGCCTCTCCACATGCCCACTCACGCGAGCCATGGCTCCCTCTGCTCATACGCCCCTTCCCCCTCAGGTCTGCCCTCGCCACATGGACACCAGGTGCGTCATGCCTCCTCAAAACATCTGGTCACTGGCTGTGGCTTACCTACCTCTCAGAAGGTTGCTTCCTGCTCTCCCAGGAACTGTGGACCAGCTCTGGCCTGGCCCATCCCACACACTTTTCTTCCATCCGACAGACTTCAACTCTACCTTCTTCAACCAGGTACGGGACTTTGGGTACTCTCTCTCAGCCCTATGGTACCCTATAAAGCTCTCTTTTATAGTTACTGTTTTGTCATTAGGTAATAATTCTTTATGTTAAGCTTCCCTTATTTAAATAGTTGTATAGTGTCTGTCTCCTGATTGGACCCTGACTGATGTCCTAACTGTTGGTGTGGAGTCGCAGACAAAGCAAAGGACGTGGAGTTTCTTACGGGCAGGGATCTTTTCGTATGTCTTTGACCAGTGCAAGCATTTCCTACTTTGATGCCTGGTACATAGAAGGTCCTGAATAAGGACTGAGTAACGGAGCATAATTTAAATTAATTTTTACACTCCTGTTTGATTGGAAGTGATAGCAGCCCACAGAGAAAGCCAGTGTGCAGGAAGGAGTCAGGAATTCATTTATGTATGTGATTTTTCATTCATTTGTTCAGTAAAGTTGATCGTTGTTTATTTTTTGTTTAGATGATCTGTCCATTGCTGTGAGTGGAGAGTTAAAGTCCCCTACTATTATCGTATTATTTCGATGAGTTCCTTTATGTTTGTTATTGTTTTATATATTTGGGTTCTTTCATGTTGGGTGCCTAAATATTTACAATTGTTAGGTCTTCTTGCACTAGTGAAGTTGATCAAATGCCAGGTGGGAGCAACAGCATTGGCCTTCCACTGGGAGGCCAAGTAAATTGTTGTTACTAGAAGACAAGCTAAAGGAGCATTCTGGATACAACATGGAAAGATTCAGAAGGAGCTAGGGAAATTCCAAGTGTGGTCTAACCACTTGTGAGGTTCAGAGAAAATAAGTGACTTATCTAAGGTCATTTGGCCTCTAATGGGCAGCACCAGGAATAGAAAGCTAGTCTCATGGGGTGCCTGGGTGGCTCAGTCGGTTAAGCATCCAACTTTGGCTCAGGTCATGATCTCACGGTTTGTGGGTTCAAGCCCCACGTCGGGCTCTGTGCTAACAGCTCAGAGCCTGGAGCCTGCTTCGGATTCTGTGTCTCCCTCTCTCCCTGCCCCTCCCCTGCTTGTGCTCTGTCTCTCTTTGCCTCTCAACAATAAATAAATGTTAAATTTTTTTTTAATAAAAATAAAAAGAAGAAAGCTAGTCTCATGATCCTCAGTCCAAATCATTACCGTTAATTACATTGTATTGCTTCTTCAAGTTGGGCAGAAAGAGGTGGTGATAGAAACTGCCATCTCCGAAAGTGGGGGAAAATACCCCAAAACATAGTTATCCCTTACCTAGTATTCAAAAGAGTCTTTTGGGGAATCCAAGAAATTCCTCTGCCAATGCTATTACCTTTGGGAAAGCAGTTAGAAGTCTGTCAAATATGTTGAATTTTGGGGCACCTGGGTGGCTCAGTTAAGTGTCCGACTTCAGACCAGGTCATGATCTCACAGTCTGTGAGTTCCAGCCCCGCGTTGGGCTCTGTGCTGACAGCTCAGAGCCTGGAGCCTGCTTCGGATTCTGTGTCTCCCTCTTTCTCTGCCCCTCCCCCCTTCATGCTCTGTCTCTGTTTCTGAAAAATGAATATACCTTGAACAAAAATTTATTTTAAATATATGTTGAACTTTGGGTTTCATGATCATTAAGGTAATTGAGCACTTGTTAACTCCCAGCATCCCAGGCTTGTGGGGCAAAGCACAGTCCTCCCTGCCCTACCCTCCTCAAAGCATCACTGGTGACCCCACACCCTCACATAACTCCCCTCTATCACTCGTCTCTAATGTCTGTGGCTTCATTGTGCTCATAATTTTCCTTTATCATGTTGGTTTACTTAGCAGGACATTTTGCTATTTCCGATCAGATGTTTCCCAGGGAGCCGAGGCCCATCTTACTTAATGGAAGAGAGCCAACACAGCCTGTTCCACACACTTCTCTGCAGCTTTCCCAAAAGCATGACTTCTAGCTTGAATCCTACAATAAATGTATGGGCATATGTGACACACTGTGTGTCGTTAATTTCTCATCAACAGATGGGTCACAATATGAGCCAAGGGGGAGTGTGGATGTAGCAAGAGCTGTGTGCGCTAAGTCAAGCCATGTTTAGAATGTCTTTGTTGGCTGTCATTGGGAAGAAGCCCATGCTGATTAATTGATTTGGGATGTGCATACGCTTCTATGGCGGGAAGCAAGAGGCACTGGGTGCAGAGAAAATAAGCCTGCCTGGGAGTGGCCTGGGAGAGGCCAGATGCTCCACAAGGGGTTCCGGTAAAACGAGAGCTGCACTTTGCAGGCTGGCCCTGACTGGAGATGCACCTTATTTGAGGGTTGCAGGTGCATGGACATAAAATCTCTCACTGGGAAATCTGCTCCAGTGAGGATGGCTCTGTTGACCTGGCCCAGTGAAGTCAATGAAGAAGGACGCTGCTAGGATTTGGAAAGGCTTAGGCTGTGCGCTCCCTGGCCGGGGCTTGCTCTAAGAGCCAGTACTGAGGCACTTCCTGGCCTGATGGTTTTCTTTGAAGCCACTGCGTGGCTCCCTCCCCCAGCCCCCTCTCTCAGTCTTTGCATTGGTACCATTCTAAGATCTGAGGTTTCCTCTGGAAATATGCTTCTTTTACCCATGTCTTACTCGTCCATCCAAGAGGCACTGTGCTAGACTCTGGGAGTACAGCAGCTCTAGCTGGTTAGCTACCACCTCGTCACACTCTCCTAGCACCTAGCATAGGGTGCTGTAAACAGAGACATTCAGAATAGTGGACTCCTAGAGCTGGGATGTCACTGTGTTTGAAGGAAAGCAGTCCCAAGGCGTTGGCAGACCTTGTTCCATTACCATGCATCACCCAGATGCACAAGCCCCGGCTGTCTCTCTGCAAACTAAACAAAACAAAACAAAACAAAAACTGGGGTGCCTGGGTGGCTCCGTCGGTGAAGCATCCAACTCGATCTCAGCTCAGGTCATCATCTCACCGTTTGTGAGTTTGAGCCCCACGTCGGGCTCTGTGCTGACAGTGCAGAGCCTGCTGGGGATTTTCTCTCTCCCTCTCTCTGCCCCCCCCCCCCCCCACTGCCACCACCACTCTCTCTGTCATTCTGTCAAAATAAATAAACTTTAAAAAATAACGAAGACAGACACCAAAACCTAGAATTTATTTTTTATTTTTGCTTACATATGTTGAGATTCAGTTTACATACAAAGAAGTATACTCATTTTTATTTATACATTTCACTAAGTTTTGACACACATATAGATGGAATCACGTAATCACCATCACAGTTAAGATACAGAACATTTTCACCTCCTAAGAGATCCCATGTATTCCTTTGCACTCAGTATCTTCCAGCTGTGGCCCCAGGCAACCACTGATTTATTTCCTGTCTTTGTAGATTGGTTTTGCCTATCCTAGAATCTTATGTAAATGGGAACTATACAGTGTGTATACTATGGCTTCATTTGTTCACCATATTTTTAAGACGTATTTATATGCAATATTTGTTCCTTTTTATAGCTGAAGAATATGCCATAGAATGCTTAGGCCGCAAAACGTTTATCTGTTTGTCAGTTGATGGGTCCTTGGATTATTTCCAGTTTGGGGTCTATTATGAGTTAAGCCGATCTGAACATTTGTGTCTGTCTTTCGTTTTGATTTTTCTTATGGAAATGCCTGGGAAGTAATGAGTTGTATGGAAAATATTTAACTTCTAAGAAGTTGCCAAACTGTTTTCCAAAGTAGTTGTAGCACGTTATGTTCCCACCATTCATCTATGAAGGCTCTTACTGATTCACATCGTCCGACACTTGGTATTGTCAGTCTTTCCAATTTTAGCTTTTCTAGATGGGGATAGTGGTTTTAATTTGCACTTCCGTGATGACTAATGCTACTGAGCAATTTCTCTGTGCTTCTTGGCCATCCATATATCTTGAGAACTGTCCTTTCACATATATTGCTTTTTTTTTTTTATCATGCTGATTGTCTTCTTAATGTTGATTTATAACAGTTCTTTATATTTTCTGGAAATAACTCCACTATCAGTTATATTTACTGTATATATTTTTCCTTGTCAGTGGCTTGCCTTGTAAAAGCAGAGTGTTTAATTTTGAAAAAGTCTACTCTTAGCAATTCTTTTCTGTTGTGGTTCATGCTCTCCGTGTCCTAAGAAATCTTTTCCTTCCTCACATTCACACACATTTTTTTTCCTGTATTTGTTTTTAAACATAAAAGCTAAAACTATAATTCATTTTATTTTTTTATTTTTTTTGTTTTTTTCAAAAAAATTTTTTTTTAATGTTTATTTATTTCTGAGACAGAGAGAGACAGAGCATGAGTCGGGGAGGGGCAGAGAGAGAGGGAGACACAGAATCCTAAGCAGGCTCTGGGCTCCAAGCTGCCAGCACACAGCCTGATATGGGGCTCTAACCCACAAACTGTGAGATCATGACCTGAGCCAAAGTCAGTCGCTCAACCTACTGAGCCACCCAGGTGCCCCAAATTATAATTCATTTTAAAGTAATTTATGGAGCGCCTAGGTGGCTCACTTGGTTAGGTGTCCGACTTCGGCTCAGGTCATGATCTCCTGGTTCATGGGTTCGAGGCCCGTGTCGGGCTCTGTGCTGACAGTTCAGAGCCTGGAGCCTGCTTCCAAGTCTGTGTCTCCCTCCCTCTTTCTCTGCCCCTCCCTGCTCACACTCTGTCTCTTGGAAATAAATTTAAAAATGTTTTAAAGAAGTAATTTTGATAAAGGGTGTGAGGTAAAGGCCAAGGTCCATTTTTTTTTTTTTTCTAAATAGATAACCAGTTAGCTGGCATTGTCATTGAAAAGAGCATCTTTTCCTGAATCATCTTGGTACCTTTGTCAGTATCATTTGACCATTGGTTATGAGGGTCTATTTTGGACTCCTTACATGGTCCCATATCCTTACACTGAACCTACACTATTTAATAACTTTAGCTATATAGTGATCATGAAGTAAACTTCATTATAATTTTTCAAGATTGATTAGGATATTCTAGATCCTTTGTATTTCTTTCTAAATTTTAGAATTAACTTCTCAGTTGGAAAGGAAAAAAAAAAGCCTATGTAATTTTGACTGAGACTGCATTTAACCTATAGATCAATTTGGAAAGAATTCACATCTTAACAGTGAATTTCCAGTTGTTTAATTATTTAATTTCTCTCAACAATGTTTTGTCATTTTCAGTGCACAAGTCTTATACTTGTTTTTTATTACATTTATCTCGTGGGGTTTCCGTTTTTAACGCTATGTAAAATGGCATTTTTTATATTTTACCTTCTAATTGTTCACTGCTAGTGTCTAAAAATACAACTGACATTTGTATTTTAATCTTGTTTCCTGTGAACTTGATAAACTCATTTCTTAATTCTGGTAGCTTTTTGAGGGTCCCTTTGGATTTTCTTCCCCTGGGATCATGCAGTCTGAGGAAAATGATGATTTTACTTCTTCGTTTCTTACATCTATGCAATTTTTTTCTCATTGCACTAAGAGGGCCCCTCGGGATAGTATTAAATCGAAGTGATGAGAACAAATAATATTGCTGTGTTCCCTATCTTAGAAGGAAAGCAAGGCTTTTTGTTGTTGTTGTTGTAATTCTAGTTAGTTAACATACAGTATTATATTAGTTTCAGATGTACAGTATAGTGATTTAGCACTTGCATACATCATCCAGGGCTCATCACAAGTGCCCTCCTTAATCCCCATCACAAGTCTTTTTTAAGTTTTTGGGGTATGTCTCCATGAGACTGAGAAAGTTCTTAGATTGCGGGGACTTTTTATCATGATGGAGTGTTGAATTTTGACAAGAGGAAAATGTTTTTGTTGTTCCCTTATTCTATTAATATGATGGATGACACAGACTGATTTTTGAATATTCAACCACACTTATATTCCTGGGACTCAATCCAAATTTATCACTATATATTGTGCTGGATTATCATTTTTTTTTAGTGTTGTTAGACTTGACCATAAAGCCATGTGAGTTTCATTTGTGGCAAACGATTTAATGACACACTTAGTTACTTTATGTTTTTGAATTGTCTTTAAGTCAACTTTGCTCATTTCTTCTTTAAAGGACTTGTCCATTTCCTCCAAACTGTTGAATTGATGGCCATAATGTTATTCGTAAGAATTCCTTGGCAGGTGTTCAATATCTGTAGGGTCTGCAGTGGATATTCAGCTTTTATTTCTAACACTGGTAATTTATGTCATCTCGTCTTTTTCTTGATCATCAGATCTTCAGATGATATCATATCTTGATCTTCAGATGATATCATATTCATATCTCATATCATATCACTTCATCTGAAGATGAAAGCTTATCAACTTTATAGATCTTTTTAAAAACCCCACTTTTAATATGTTTTCTCTATTATTTTTCTGTTTTCAATCTCATTGATTTCTACACTAATATTTATTAGTATTTTTCTTTTCTCTACCTCTTCAGATATAATCTGTTTGTCTTTCTCTTGCTCCTTAAGATGAAAGGTTAGGTTAGTCCTTGTAGATGCTGTTTCATAATACATAAGCATATAATGCTATATATTTCTCTGTAAGCACTGCATTAACTGTATCTCACAAATTTGACACATTTTGTTTTGATTTTCATTCAATTTAAATTTTTCACATTTTCCTTAGGAATTCCTTTTTCACCTCTGGATTATTCAGGAGTGTAATGTTTAATTTTTCGTACATTTGGGGCTTCCCCCCCAATTTTTTTTGTTATTATTTTTTAGCTGAATTCTGGCATGGGCCACAAATATACTTTGGATGTTTTCTATTCTTGTATAAGTATATAAAAATCTGATAGGCCACAAAACTTGTGGCCAATCTCCAAGATTGGCTATCTTGGAGAATATTCTGCATTTGAGAAGAATGTGCATTTTTCATTACTGAATGGAATGTCCTATAAATGTCATATAGGACAAGTTGGTTGATAGTTGTTTAGATCAGATACTCTTATGATTTCTGCATACTTGTTCTCTCAGTTACCAAGGGAGGAGTGTTGAAGTTTCCAACTACAATTGTGGATTTGCATATTTCTTCCCTCAGGTCTATCAGTTTTTACCTTATTTGTTTTGAAAACTCTGAGATTAAGCACATACACATTTAGGATTGTTGTGTCATCTTGAAGAATTGACCCCTTTATCATTATGTAGACCTCCTCTTTATCTCTGATTTCATTCCTTGTTGCAAAGTGTACTTCATCTGAAATTGAAATAGCTAATATAATCCAGCTTTTTTGTTGTTTAATGTTTATCATATGTCTTTCTCCATTGTTTACTTTTAATGTATCTGTATCTTTATATTTAAAGTGGGTTTCTTATTGAGGTCATAAGTTTGGGTATGCTTTTCCACCCACCCCCGCATCTGACATTCTCTGTCCTTTAGCTAATGTTTTTAGGGGACTCACATTTATTGTGATCACTGATGTTGTTGGATTAAAATAATTTGTTCTTTATTTCTTTTTCTTCTGTATTTAACTTCTTCTCTGTATTTAACTGTGCGTTTTTTTATTCCATTTTATCTGCTCTATTGACTTATTTATGTAGAATTTTAGTGGTTTTCCTTGGGTTTACAGTACACATTAAAAATTTTTTTTTCATGTTTATTTATTTTTGAAAGAGATAGAGAGACAGAGAATGAATGGTGGAAGGGCTGAGAGAGACAGAGACACAATCTGAAGCTGGCTCCAGACTCTGAGCTGTCAGCACAGAGTCTGATACAGGGCTTGAACCCACCAGCCATGAGATCATGACCTGAGCCAAAGTCTGACACTTAACCTACTGAGCCACCCAGGCGTCCTACTATATATACTTTTTTCATGTTTGTTTATTTTTGAGAGAGAGAGAGAGAGAGAGAGAGAGAGAGAGAGAGAGAGAGAGAGCATGTTCATGAGTAGAGGAGGAGCCAAGAGAGAAACAGGGAGAGAATCCCAAGCACACTCTGCACTGTCAATGCAGACCCTGACAAAGGGCTTGAATTCACAAACCGTGAGATTATAACCTGAGCCAAAATCAAGTCAGATGCTTACCCAACTGAACCACCCAGGCACCTCTACAATATACATTTTTAAAGTAATCTGAATCTACAGTCAAATCATCTTATAGTAATTTATGTGTGGTTTAAGGACCTTCTAACATACGAGCAATGCCTCCCATTCATCATTTGTGCTATTGTTGTTATATGTTTTACTTCTAGATAAGATATAAGTACATAATACGTTGTTCCTATTTTGCTCTAAATTGTCAGTTGTCTTGTAGAACAGTTTAAAATTAAGCAAGGTCAAATATTTCATTTTCTCTTCATTTTTTTGTATAAAAGTAAATTTCTGACCTCTGTCATCTTTATTCTCCCTGAAGAACTTGATGGAACATTTTTTTGTAGAAGGCAGTGAATTCCCTCAGTTCCCCAGTTTTTGTTTTGTCTGAGAGAATCTTTATTTCTCCTCCATGTAAAAGGATATTTCCACTTCATATAGCATTCTAGGTTGACAGTGTTTTTCTTTCAGCCCATTTAAGATCTCTCTTCTTGTCTTCTTGCTTGGATGGCTACTGCTAAGACATTGACTCTAATTTTTATACTTGTTCTCTTATTGATAATGTGTCTTTTTTTTTTTTCTGACTGCCTTCAAGATTTTCTTTTTGTCTTTGGTTCTCAGCAGTTTGCTGTGATATGTTGACCTAGGTTTTTTGGGTTGTTTTTGTTTTAATCCTTCTTGGTGTTCTCTGAGTTTCTTGGATCTGGGTTTGGTGTCTGTCATTAATTTTGGAAATTTTCCAGCCATTGTTTCTTCAAGTATTTATTTGAGTCCATTCTCTACTTTCCTAGGGATTCTAATTTTGCACATGTCAGGCCATTTGATAGTGTTCCACATCTCTTTGATGTGTTTTCTAATTCTTTTTTTTTCTAATCTCTTTCCTTTTTGCTTCAATTTGCATAAATTCTACTGACTCTTCTTCAAGTTTACTGATATTTTTTTTTCTCCATCGTCTGTGTTATTTGTACTGATGAGCCTATTAGAGGCATTCTTTATCTCTTTACTGTGTTTTTTATTTCCTACGTTTCCATTTATTCTTTCTTATGGTTTACATTTCTCTGTTGAAATAACCTATCTGACTTTGTATATTGTTTACCTTTTTCATTATAGCATTTAATATTGTTAATCATAACTGTTTTCAGTATCCTGTGTGATAGTTCCAACATCCGTGTCATAGTTGAGTCTGTCTCTGATCATTACTTTATCTCTTGTACAGTGTGAAGGTTCATCACGTGTCTGTGATGAACGAAACATTGCCGAATTTTTTATTTGCCTCAGGTTTCAGTAGCGCTCAGAATGACACTATTGCTGATCTTATCTTTATTTAAAATTTTGATATTTTCTTCATTGTGAAAACACTGTATTACTTTTGAATTTTTGAAAATTGCATTAAATATTATATATCTTGATTGCAGCTTCCCCTTAAATTTTGTTACTGAGGTCAGTGCCTCACTTGGCTACCCTAGTGCAGGACTTCTGCTTTCTATATCTGAAGCTAAAAACATTGAAATTTTAATAAATTACATTGAAATGAGTAACCCTAATGTCTACGCAGAGGGATTTTAGGATGAAAGGCCTTCTGGAATTTTCTATTTTAGACAAAAAGCAGTAAAGCATACGCTTCACCTGAGCACTTAGCCCGGGGAGATGTGTCTCACTGACTTTTGACAGAAGGGGTTTAGGTAGCTGTACTCATGGCCTCACAGAGGTTTATTCCACTCTATAGAAGTCAGGGGCTCCCATAACCTAGCAAGGAAAACTGAGGTAGGTGCAGCCTAATAGTTGTAAAGATTATTAGCTCTCATCTGTATGCCAAAAGGATTCTGGGGCTTGTTCTCTGTAAGAAAAAGTAACCAGGGCTGACCAGGTCCTGCTGTTGAGGAGGACCAATACATAAAAGAACCACCACCTTGTAACCAAGTGACAGTGTCTGGGGCTTAAAAAGGTACCACTTTAAGAGAAAGTGTTTATCCTAACACCTTCCCAGCCCCCCTCCAGTGAGGGAAGCCAGGAGGAAGAAATGGGACTTCAGTATCTACTTTCTATGACCTTCATGAGGTCACCAGGCCCTACCTGTATTGTAGGACTCACACAGAGGGGTGGGAAGGCCCTTGTGACTATGTTCTCCCAACCTCAGGAGGTCACATTTTGAACAGGAACATATGCAGTCACTTATGTGGCTGTTTTCCTTTAGCTGTGACTCTCACTGTGCTCTTACCCCCACCCCATCCCCACCCCCCACACACCCACACATACACTGTAATTCTTTGCATGAGAAAATAGAAAATAGAAATAATAATAAAATTTTTTTCTGTGTCAGTGCTGGTGAGGTAACTGAAAACTGAGCCACCTCCTTAGAGACCCAGGGAGTGCATCCCAGGACAAAAAGGCCAAAAGTCTGCTCATAACTGGATCAAGCATTCCCTAAATGTTGTGGCTCTAGGTACTGTTCTAGATAAAATCACTCTCCCTGCCCTCTTGCCTCTCAGGGTCAAATGGCAAGACACTTTGGGTCCAAAACACAGGCTGCATGATTAGACATTTTAGGAAGCATATTAAGATTTCCTTTCTACTTAAGTGTCATTCTTCATCATTCAAAGCTTTAAGTTACTGGGGCAAGCTTTCTAAAGCCTGATGAATCTTTCCTGTGCTTCAGACCTGATGACTATGCCCAGGGGAGTGGTGACGCCAGTGGTGGACAAATAGGCACAAAGCTTAGACTTTTCCTAGCAATTAGGTAAGCTATTATAAAGCATTTTCTAGAAACTTCTAACAAGAATCAGGATATGTTTTCAGAAATAGGTAGTTTTGGGGGTGCCTGGGTGGTTTAGTTGGTGAAGCATCTGACTCTTGGTTTCAGCTCAGGTCATGATCTCATGGTTTGTGAGATTGAGCTCTGTACTGGCGGCATGGAGCCTCCCTGGGATTCTCTCTCTCCTTCTCTCTCTTCCCTTCCCCTGCTCCCTCTCTCTGTGTCTCTCTCTCTCACTCTCTCAAATAAAAAAATAAACTTAAAAATTTTTTTTTAAAGAAAAAGATAGCGTTCCCTGGGAAGAGCATGCTAGAGCAAAATTCAATATAGCCTCCAGGGAAATGTTAAGAACTCTTTTGACCACACATGACTGTTAACATACGTTACTTACCTCAGTGCCTCCTAAACTTTTTCTCACGTGATATTATGCACAGAAAATACTTGCTCAGCACATTGGAGTAGATCATAGAGGAGTTTTGAACCCTTAACTAGACTGCTCGCAGCCTGAAAAATTGGAAAGATGTTTGTGTCAGTGGGAAAGAGCTATATCCGTGAAAATACAGGGAGTTTACACCTCAGTGAAATACATAGGGATCTGGTTAGTGGTCAGGTACCTACCAAACAAGTTGATGAACCTTAGGTCCTGTTACGTTGAAGAGAGCACATCATGCTTGGTGGGCTCATTTGGATTCTACAGGCAGAATTTTTCTTGTTGGAGTGGCAGCTTTGCCCATTTAGCAATAACCTGATTAAGATCTTTTGATGATCTAGTAAGTGAAAATATTTTGCTAGCCTACTAAGTAATCGAAAATAAAATTCCACTTTATGAAAGACAGAATTAGTTTGCTAAAATTAAAAGTTTCTAGATTTTCATATTTCAAAAATCGCAATAAGTTCATTAAAGGTGAATCCATCAGTATCCCTCTCTTTGTCTGTCTGTCCCTCTTTCTCCCCTGAGCACATGTTTTTTTCTGCTTAATGAATAATCTAGCCTTCACTTGCCAGGGGATTTTTATTCACTTAGTGTTTTCTTTATTTTTGAGAGAGCGAGCAAGAGAGCGAGCAGGAGAGAACAAGTGCAGGCGGAGCAGGGGCAGAGAGAGAGGGAGACAGAAGATCTGAAGCAGAGCTGGAACTCACGCATTATGAGATCATGACCTGAGCCAAAGCCAGATGCTCAACCGACTGAGCCACCCAGGCACACCAACCATGTGATGTTTAAAAAGCTGCAAGTTTCAAGTAGGTCCTAAGGAAAGAAAGGGCACTCCAGTGAGTCTAGAAACCAGTGCTAGTGACCCAGCAGATTCCAAGAGCTTTTGGTATCTGTAGCAACTTGAATGTCATATAAAGTTGGCGTGGCCAGTAAGACTCTGGAGCAAAAAGCCTTTGACAGGCAACTGCTCTCCTTTTAGATGTAGCTCTCGGCTCTTTGCTTGGCTCTGGTGAATGTTGGACATGGGGCGCTAAGCGACCATATGATCCAAACCACCCCAGCATGAATGCTATCTTCTCTCCCTGTCTGTAATGATGAGCCAGCTAAGAAGCATTCCATTATGGGGTAGAAGTAATGTTTATGAGACCAGCTACCTGAGGGGGAGAATTTTAAATTCAGGTGTAATTACAGATGGTTGTGCCTGAAATGTTGGCAGCTGGAAACACTGGAAAGTTCAACGGCAGTATCCTGGTCCCACTCAAGGTGCCTTGAAAGATGGAAAGGCAGGAAAATCTTCCCAGTAGGCAGAACTTCTTGGTCAGTACATATTATTGTCCATTTGTTGGAAAGTAAATGTGGCCTGAGCCCAGGAACACAGTCAGTGCTGATTCCAGCAAGAATCTACACAAGGATTGGGGCACCTGGGTGGCTCAGTCGGTTAGGCGGCTGACTTCGGCTCAGGTCATGATCTCACGGTCCGTGAGTTCAAGCCCCGCGTCGGGCTCTGTGCTGACAGCTCAGAGCCCGGAGCCTGTTTCAGATTCTGTGTCTCCCTCTCTCTCTGACCCTCCCCCGTTCATGCTCTGTCTCTCTCTGTCTCAAAAATAAAAAAACGTTAAAAAAAAAAAAAAGAATCTACACAAGGATCAAAAACAATTGGTGTTCCTACTTTATATGTGTGAAGTATATGAAGGTCCTGGTAGCCACATAGCCACTGTCTATCTAGATAGATAGACAGCCTGAGGGACTCCTAGACAGGATTTAGAGGTTTTACCCTTTACAGGTGACAGGTAGCGGGAAAAAATATGTCCTTGGAGAATTGGGGTGACATCACTGAATTTTTCTCCAAAAATCGCAAATGAATTTTAGGTCCACTCCACAAGCATTTATTAAAGCAAGCACTTACCTGGTTCAGACACTGTGCTTACTACTGGAGATCTGGCAGGACCCAAATAATGATGCGTGTCCCAGGATTCAGTGGGATAGCTCCCTCCCACAGTCTGGGAACTGAAATTCAAATATTTGTTTCGAGGAGCCCAGATATCTGCTTCACATTTATGTACTGCTGGGGTAAGAGATCGGCTTGTTCATAAATACAGAAAGCCAGATGGTGGTGAAACACAGTAGGGGGTTGAGAAATGAGGAATGAATTAATGACTAAAACTATTCCTAAGCCCTCTTTCCCCAAATAGTGGCAGCTAAAGCCATAAAACAGTCCCAATGGGCTCCTGCTAATGATGAGATCCTGTGATAATCCCAAAAGCCCCACTTGAGGCATGATTCTGAGCCCATTCTGACTTTAAGAGGTGAAACATAGAGGATCATACTAATTAATAATCAAGCTGCATACTGTTAGGCCTGTGGTGGGTGGTGGCTTCCTTCTGAATCTAGTTCTTTAAGTTTTAGCTACGGGCTCCTTCCAGCTCTCCCCAGCGTGTATGAGGCATTAATCAGTCAAAGACTTGGGCTAAATTAACACACAGAATTACAATGGGATTCTCTCTGGCTTTCTCCTTTCTAACATGCCCCCTTTTTCTTCTTTGATGGCTATCCTTGTCCCAGGCTTCTTTCTCTGCTTCTGACAGACAATAAGCTGGTGGATTTTCCTACCAAAGCATTAGTGACCTGACATTGTTGCCACCACATCTGTGGCTCCCTTCAGGGTAGTGACAAAAACAAGACGCTCATTCTGTGCTGATCACTTTTCTAAATTTCAGCTCCCTTCCATAATTAGCCTGTGTTTTTCTTTTTCTTTTTTATTTTTTTTTATTTTTTTTAACGTTTTATTTATTTTTGAGAGAAGGAGAGACAGAGCGTGAACAGGGGAGGGTCAGAGAGAGGGAGACACAGAATCTGAAGCAGGCTCCAGGCTCTGAGCTGTCAGCACAGAGCCCGACGCAGGGTTCGAACTCACGGGCCGCGAGTCATGACCTGAGCCGAAGTCGGCCGCTTAACCGACTGAGCCACCCAGGCGCCCCAGCCTGTGTTTTTCAATCTCCAGAGTCTTAAGGTAATTTTTCCCCATTTTGTATTTTTTTTTCTAGGGGTTATAGCTGTTATTTGAAGGAGCATAGGTTTTTTTTTTTTTTTTTTTTTTTTAGGAGTACACTCCTTCTAAACCAGAAGCAGAACCTCAATCATATTTTGCAGGTTTAGGATGTCAGTTTGACTCTTTTTATTTTTGTTTATTTATTTATTTATTGTTTCAGGTTTTTAAATTCTAGTTAGTTAACATATAGTGTTCTCTTGGTTTTAGTAGAATTTAGTGATTCATCACTTACATATAACACCCAGTGCTCACTGTTGTATTGATTCTTTTTAAATATAGATACAAGTTCTCTGTTGCAGTGATTCACTTTTTCCATTCAGAAGTTCTATCCATTTTTCTGTTTTATTTTTCTGTGAATCTTATTTATTTTCAAGACCTTGTCTGCAAACTTTTCCTCTGGTTCATTTCTCAGTCTGCTTTTACTAACTGTTTTATCTCTTGATTATTAGTTTCTTTCCTCCTTAACTTTAGTTTTATTTTGTTGTCCACTGGACATTGTGGATTTTTAAACTTTTTAGAGGCTTCAAATTATGTTTTCTTTCACGAGAGTTGATCCTCCATTTCCTTTATGAGGCTTACAGAGTGGGGAGTGATGACTTAGTCAGAGACTCAGCTAAGAAAATGCTTAGCTGCAATTTTTGTCAAGTCTCAGTCTACCTCTGGTTCATCCCTGCTCTAGGGTATAGTCGTCCAAGTCTGTCCTGACGTGGCCACTAGGTACACCCATCTTGGTAACAACTCTGCAACTCTAGCCTTTGTCTTCTCATCACTGTGAGACTACCCCAAAGCCCATTCTGCTTTTCACAGATTTTCTACTTAGCTTTTTAAAGCTCACAGTCGGTGTAGCTTCAGAATTTGGCAGGTGTTTTTAGGGAAACAACTGGAAGTGTAGTGAGGTCACGCAGGTTTCTAGCCCTGTGAGATGGCTAAAAAATTCTGATTTTTCTCATTCTGCTTTTTGGCCAAAATCAACAAATGCCTGAGGAGATAAAGTGGCTATACAGGATCAGTTCACTTCTCTTCATTTTGTCTCCAGAATGTTGGTCTCTGCTACCCCTCAGATATCTCTATACAAATGACTTCTAGAAAGAAAAATGGTGTGGCTTTTTGTTACGGGGTTTATCTGTTATCAGTGGGAGCCTTAGTATGTCATAAGCCAGAAGCCAGTCTACGGGAAAAAGTGATAGATGTATAAATAAAACAAGAGAAACCTAAACAGACCAGTTATGATAATATGCCACGAACAAAGGAATATGATTCACTCTGACCTCTGTACTCACTCTCCACAGCCAAAACGAGAAACAAAACACAGAGAAAGAGAGAACAGTTTCAAAAACATACCATCCAGTCTCATGCCCTACATTAACACAGGCTATTCCTCTGCTGGAAATACCCTAATTCACAACCAAGACACGAGGACAGGTAAAAACAATAAGACTTCACATTTTGGCCATAATGGTAAAGGATGAGTCCGTCTGGGAAGATTTGTCTTTGAAAAGGGGAGCTCCATCTGGGTCCATTTTGCTTCTCTTGACCACCATTTCAGCAAGGAAAGGGGGAGAGGCATATTTCTTCTCAGAGAGGGGGCTCCCCTGGGTTCCACAACTGACAATACATCACATGTGCTGAGCCCCTGCTCTGTCCAGCAGTGCACTAGACACTGTAAACTCAGGGGTAAAATGAAGTCCAAATCTCTGCCCCGGAGGAGCTCCCAGTGTCTCGTCACAGCTTTTTCTGCATGTTTGAGAGCCTCGCTAGCAGTTGCTAAGGGACAAGCTTTAGTAATGTGCTCAATGAGATGTCTTTTGTTTCTCCTTCCTGCCTGTATCTTCTGCCAACTTTATATCTCTCCAATTAATGCCAAACCAGGCAGAAAGTTGTAAGCCAAAGAAATGAGAAAGGCTTGTGCTTCTCATAGCTTGAAACTGACCCCATAGTCCACTCTCCTCTGCTAAACACATTAATGCCATTCTCAAAGCTTTGCCACTGGGTTGAAAATGGAAAAAAAAAATCTTTTATAGGGATTTTTATATCAACCAGATCCAATCATGCCTGGGTCCTTTTTTGATAAGGCAAACGGGGAGATTACTATCTAATGATCTCTAGCCAGTAATAGTTAAACTCTGAATTTGGATTTGAATAAAACGTTAACACTCCTGGCATGCAAAGATTATAGAAATGTAAATTGTATCGTAAGAAACAGTCCCCATTGCATAGCTTAAAAAATACCAAATTCTACTTGCAATTATTGCCAGAGACTTAAAAATTAAGTTTGCTTCCCTGGAGAAGTTTAACTTTCAGAATGGTTACTTCCATTATCTGCCCATCCAAAATTATTCAGTTGATTTAATCCCCTCAAAATTAGGGGATTTTCACCATGGGATTTAGCCAGGGGATTTTTTCCAGCCCTGCTGATACCAACATTTAAAGTGATTATGTATAATCTATTTCCTTTCCACTATTTCATCTCAGAAAATACGATTTCCCCAATTTTTCTCTCTTCAGCAGAAAAGAAATCAGGACTGGGTATGCTATCAGAATTCAGCCCTATGCCATTTATTGGACAGAATGGCTTTAAGAATTGCTGCTGAGATCTCTCTGGCAGTGGATTGTCTTTCCAAAATCCTGATATGTTCCAGCCAGAGCAGTTCACAGGTCAGAAAAGAGCAGGGTGTTGGGTTGTTGACATAAGAAGGGTTGGATAACCCAGGAAACATTTGGAGATACTGTCAAACGTCTTTGTAATAATATATCCCCTGTGAGCGTTTCTGTTTGGAGTGATAGGAGGCAAGGAGAAGGAATGGGCATTGTTGTTTCATTCAGTGTCAAGGGGTGGTGGGAATTGACACAACTACGTTATAGAGGTTAAAGTCAAAGCTGTAGTCATCAAAGCATAGAGCACGCAATAGATTTTACATAACTTTAAAAGCGGCATCGTTTATGGTAGTCAAGTACTAATACCCTTCACCAGGTATTCCCTGCTTTATGTAGAGCAAGGGCCAGAGAGCTGATGTTGGCTATCAGGCAATTTAGATATGGTCGAAAACAGCTTGTTTTTTAATAATAAAGTCTAAATCTTTAAGACATAAATATTTTGGACAACATTTATCAGAAACAACTTTTGGTCCCTTTAGTCTTTGAAAAAATGTGAAGTTGAGAGCAAGAACATGGTACAAGATTCCTGCATCTCCCTCCATCCCCAAGAAACATAGATACAGCTGTTTCTACTTCTGTCCATGAAGGATTAATTGCTATAGAAGCATGCATAGGCATCTTTTGAGTCTTTGGTTGGTTACCAGTCTGAGCATACTCTGTTTGTTCAAGGAATTAAAGGGAAACATGAACATAATGAGTACCAAAGTGGAAAACATCCCACAAAGTTGGACAAGAGCAACTTCCAATGTAGTATAATTATGGGAAAACTATAAAATAAACAATTACCAGGGTTCACACAGGACCAGGAATTGTTTGCCTAATGTGCAGCCAGAGCAAAGAGGCACTGTTGAGTTGAAGAACATTCAGTAGAGACATCAGAAGAGCAAGTCTTAGAAGTGGGGAATAAGGGCTCCTCTAGGCCCTTTTATAAAGAGTTTTTAAAAAATACTTCAAAGGGGTCAAATTTAATGTGAAAGTAACTGCCTGCCGGAAAATGTTGAACTCTATTTAAAGGAATGCAACAAAACTCAGCATTCACCGGTGTTAAACTGACAATGTCTGGGCAACCACTAAAAATTACTATACACGTAGGGGCGCCTGGGTGACTCAGTTGGTTCAGCGTCTGACTCTTGATTTCAGCTTGGTTCATGATCCCATGGTTTATGAGACTGAGCCCCATGTTGGGCTCTACACTGACAGCACCAAGCCTGTTTGGGATTCTCTTGCTCTCTATCTGCCCCTCCTCTACTCATGTATGCACACGCTGTCTCTCAAATAAATAAACTCAAAAAAATTACATATAAAGAAACAAGGCAATCCACATTGGGAGAAAAATCATCAATAAAGATGAACTCAAAATAATAGAGATAATTGAATTAGTAGGATGTTAAATGGCTATGATAAATATGTTCGGTTTATTCAAGTAATTAAAGAAAAACATGGACATAACGAGAAGGAAGTGGAAGAAATAAAGAATTAAATGCAACTTCAGACAATGAAAAATACAATATCTGAAATGAAAAACATGCTGAGTAGGTTTTAGAGCAGATTAGACACTGCAAAAGGGAAGATCAGCATACTTGGAGTTTTAGAATATAAATCCAAAGACAGAAAAATGTATCCAAAGTGAAATAGAGAAAAAATTTTGAAAAAAAAGTGAACAGAGTGTCCACAAGCTGCATGGCAATATTAAACAGTCAAACGTATGCGTAATTGCAGTCCCAGAAGGAGAGGAAGTGGCAGGAAGCAGAAAAAAAAATTTGAAGAAGTGACCAATGTTTTTTCAAATTCGGCAAAACATGAAACCCATAGATCCAAGAAACTCAATGAGCATGAAACTGAAAAAACATAACAAAAACATACCAAAGCACATGATAATCAAATTGCTGAAAGCCAATAATAAAGGGTGTGTCTTAAAAGACACCCAGCCTTCTGGTTTGGTATGTAAGGCTTTTGGAAGCCGTCACTGAGTCCTAATAAGTAAAAAGCTGAACTAACTGAAAAATCAACAACTCTTCTTAGATCTGTCAGAGAAGTGAGGTCATAGGGCAAACCCCTGCCCCCCACATCAGAGAGAAAGACAGGTTCAGAGAATCACAGTGTACTGGAGCAGAAACCCATGCGCACAAAGCTCTGTGGGAACCATTACCAGGTAGAATACCTGAACTGTAAATGATGAATTGCCGAAGGCTCAGTGTGGATGAGTTGGAGAGTTCAAAACTCCAGAGGGACTAGTCAGAGAGGAGCCTTCACACTTCAGCTGTTTCACCACCAGGAGCCCTACCAGGAGTTCTCATGGTGAATATTGGAGGAATAAATCCCTCAAGCTTATGTGGTATGAGGAGGGGAGGGACACATTTTTGAAATGTGCCGGGACATTCTGTTCTTAACCAGGCCTACACTTGAGAAAAAACTATTTTATCAGAGCTTCATCTAATGGGGTTTTCCTAGAGCCTAAACAAGTTGGGGGAAGGGAAGTACCCAACTCCAGTCCCCTCTAGCCATCCTGTCCCACCCAAGAGGGAAAAACATTGAGAAACTCTTGTGAAGTTCACTGTCATAGGCACGGGCTCACTAAAAGACTGAGACCTAATTGTAGAACAGAATGCTTCCCCTTTCCTCATTCCCTACCACCACATAACTAAAGACCTATTTACCACAGTTTCTTTTACCCAATATAGCATATGAGACTTTCACCAAAAAGTTACAAGGCTTATAAAGGCAAAAAATAGTTTGAAGAGACAAAGCAAGAGGTGGAATCAGACTGAGACATGGCAGAGATGTTGGAATTATCGGGTTGGAAATTTAAAGCAACTATGATTGGGGCACCAGGGTGGCTCAGTTGGTTAAGTGTAAACTCTTGATCTCAGCTTAGGTCACGCTCTCACAATCATGGGATCGAGCCCCACATCAGGCTTTGCACTGGGTGTGGAACTCTGCTTGAGGTTCTCTCTCTCCCTCATCCTCTGCCTCTTCCCCTCACCCCCTCCAAAAAATAACTATGATGAATACATTAAGGGCTCTAACAGAAAAAATAGACAACATGCAAGAATAGATGGGTAATATAAGCAGCAAGGTAGAAATTCTAAGAAGCAAAAAGAAATGCTGGAATTAAAAATCACAGTAATGGAGAGGCACCTGAGTGGCTCACTCAGTTGAGCCTCTGACTGCAGCTCAGGTCATGATCTCACCATCCGTGAATTTGAGCCCCACGTCAGGCTCTGCACTGACGGCTCGGAGCCTGGAGCCTGCTTCGGATTCTGTGTCTCCCTCTCTCTCTGCCCCTCCCCCACTTGTGCTCTGTCTCTCTCTATCAAAAATAAATAAATGTAATTTAAAAAAAATTTTTAAATTCACAGCAATGAAAATGAAGAATGCCTAGTAGTAGGCATTAATAGACTGGATACAGCTGAACAGATCATCTCTGAGCTTGAAGATGAGAGAATAAAAACGTTAAGAATGAAAAACCAGGGTAAAAAAAAAAGCCTGTAAAAAATGGAACAGAAGGACGCCTGGGTGGCTCAGTTGGTTAGTCCAACTTCGGCTCAGGTCATGATCATGCAGTTCATGGGTTTGAGCCCTACACTGGGCTCTGTGCTGACAGCTCAGAGCCTGGAGCCTGCTTGGGATTCTGTGTCTCCTCCACTCTGCCCCTCCCCCACTCACATTCTGTCTCTCTCTCTCAAAAATAAATAAACATTAAAAAAAACTTTTTTTTTAAATGGAACGGAATATCCAACAATATCCAACAGCATTGTTGGATATTGCTGCATTACTGCATTACAGCAATAATGATTGAGAATTTCCTCCAGATCAATGTCAGACACCAAGCCACAGATCCAAAACTCAGAAACACAGAGCAAGATAAATGCAAAAATTAAAAAAAAAAAAGCATAAAAAGGAAAAACTATAGCTACACATATCATATTAAACCTACAGAATTTTCAAAAAGTAAGAAAAATTCTTGAAGGGGGGGAAAGCTTACCTAAAAAGGAACAAAGATAACAGTTGCACCCACCTTACCCTTAGAAGCCACACAAGCAAGAGAGTGGAGAGAAATATTTGAAGTGTTGAGAGAGAAAGACAAAAATAAAATCACCACACCAATTTAGAATTCTGTGTGCTGTGAAAGTATCTTCAAAAGAGAAAAGGAAAGACTTTCTCAGACAACCAAAAATTAAGGGAATTTGTTGGCAGTGGATCTCCCTTGCAAGAAATGTTAAAATAAGTTCTTCAGAGAGAAGGAAAATGGTTTGGTCAGAAACTTGAATCTACACAAAGAAAGAAAGAACATTAAAAAGGAATAAATGAAGGTTAGGGAGCATAAAAATAGGGGCACCTGGGTGGCTTGGTTAAGTGTCCGACTTTGGCTCAGGTCATGATCTCACGGTACGTAAGTTTGAGCCCTGCATTGAGCTTTGTGCTGACAGCTCGGAGCCTGGAGCCTGCTTCAGATTCTGTTGTCTCTCTCTCTGCCCCTCCTCCACTCGTGCTCTGTCTCTGTCTCTCAAAAATAAATAAACATTAAAAAAAACTTTTTAAGCATAAAAATAATACATTACATCTAGAGAAATAAAGCTAAATGTGACAGCAGCCTTCTCAAGAACATGTGAAAATGACATCTTTAAAGTGCAAGAAGAGGGGCACCTGGCTGGCTCAGTTGATAGAGCATGTGACAATTTTTTTTTTTTTCAAAATTTTATTTCAGTTCTAGTTAGTTAACATACAGTGTAATATTGATTTCAGGAGTAGAATTGTGATTCATCAGTTACATATAGCACCCAGTGCTCGTCCCAAGTGCCTTTCTTAATACCCATCAGCCATGTAGCCCATATCCCACCTCCTCCCTCCATCAACCCTCAGTTTGTTCTCAACATTTAACCATCTCTTATAGTTTGCCTCCCAATTTTTTTCCCTTTGCCTATGTTCATCAGTCTGTTTCTTAAATTCCACATATGAGTGAAATAATATGATATTTGCCTTTCTCTGACCGATTTTGCTTAGCATAATACACTGTAGCCCCATCTACATCATTGTGAATGGCAAGATTTCATTCTTTTTGATGGCTGCGTAATATTCAATTGTATATATTTTATAATTATTATATTATTTATATTATTTTATATGTCATATTACTTATAAATATATTATTTATATTTATTACATATAATAATATCATTAATATATTATTTCTAATTACACACACACACACACACACACACACACACACACGTACCACATCTAATTTACCCATTCATCGGTTGATGGATGTTTGGGCTCTCTCCACAGTTTGGCCATTATTGGTAATTTTGCTATAAACATTGGGGTACATGTGCCTATTCGAACTTGTATTTTTGTATCCTTTGGGCAAATACTTAGTAGTGCAATTTTTGGGTCTTAGGGTAGTTCTATTTTTTTTTTAATGTTTATTTATTTTTGAGGGAGACAGAGCATGAACAGGGGAAGGGCAGAGAGACAGGGAGACACAGAATCTGAAGCAGGCTCCAGGTTCCAAGCTGTCATCCCAGAGCCCGACGTGGGGCTCGAACCCACAAACTGCGAGATCATGACCTGAGCCGAGGTCAGACACTTAACCGACTGAGCCACTGAGGTGCCCCTTGGAGTAGTTCTATTTTTAACTTTTTGAGGAACCTCCATACTGTTTTCCAGAGTGGCTACACCAGTTTGCATTCCTACCAAGAGTGTAAAATGGTTCCCCTTTTTCCACATCCTCACCAACTTCTTGTTTCCTGTGTTAATTTTAGCCATTCTGACAGGTTGACAGTCCCATTGTGGGTTTTTGTTTTTGTTTATTGTTTTTATTTTGAGAGAGAGGAAGCATGAACTGGGGAAAGCCAGAGAGAAAGGGAGAGAGAGAATCCCAAGTAGGCTCTGGGCTGTCCACATGTAGCCGGACCCAGGACTCCATCCCATGATGGTGAGATCATGATGTGAGCCAAAATCAAGAGTCTGATGCTTAACCGACTGAGCCAACCAGGTGTCCTGCATTGTGGTTTTGATTTGTATTTCCCTGATGATGAGTGATGTTGAGTGTCTTTTCCTGTGCCTGTTAGCCATCTGTAGGTCTTCTTTGGAGAAATGTCTATTCATGTCTTCTGCCCATTTCTTAACTGGACTATTTGTTTTTGGGGTGTTCAGTTTGATTCGTTTTTTATAGGTTTTGGATGCTAACCCTTTATTAGATACGTGTTTTGCAAATACCTTCTCTCATTCCATAGACTTTTAGTTTTGTTGATTGTTTCCTTTGCCATACAGAAGCTTTTTATCTTGATGAAGCCCCAGTAGGTCATGTTTGCTTTTGTTTCCCTGGCCTCCAGCAACATGTCTAGTAAGAAGCTGCTGCAGCCAAGGTCAAAGAGGTTGATGCCTGTGTTTTCCTCTAGGGGCGTGATGGTTTCCAGTCTTGCATTGAGGTCTTTCCTCCATTTTGAGTTTAGTTTTGTGCCTGGGGTAAGAAAGTGGTCCAGGTTCATTCTTCATGTCGCTGTCCCAGCTCCACTTGCTGAAGAGACTGTCTTTATTCCATTGGATATTCTCTCCTGCTTTGTTGAAGATGAGTTGACCATATAGTTGTGGGTCCATTTCTGGGTTTCCTCTTCTGTTGCATTGATCTATGTGTCTGTTTTTGTGCCACTACCATACTTTCTTGATGACTACAGCTTTGTAATATAGCTTGAAATCCAGAATCTTGATACCTCCAGCTTTGCTTTTCTTTTTCAGGATTGCTTTGGCTATTCAGGGTCTTTTGTGTTTCCATACAAATTTTAAGATTGTTTGTTCTAGCTCTGTGAAAAGCGCTGGCGACTCTTGATCTCAGTGTTGTATTGGAGCCCCAAATGGGCATGGAGCCTACTTTAAGATGAATGAATGAATGAATGAATGAACGAATAAACAGAGGAGAAGAGGGAGAGAGCTAAACCTAAGTTTTTTTCTTGCTGGAAGTCCAGTTGTTAATAATTTACCAACACAGAATGCCAGAGCATTCTGTTCTTACCAAGGGCTACACTTAAACAGGGAAAACAAGCCCTTTCATACTATTATTGTTTTGAATATAAAGCAGCACAATCTCCATGTGGGATTTTGTTAATACAGTAAAACCTTGGTTTGTCAGCATAATTCATTCCGGAAACATGCTTGTAATCCAAAGCACTACTATACCAAAGTGAATTTCCCCATAAGAAATAATGGAAACTGAGATGATTCGCTCCACAACCCAAGAATATTCATATAAAAATGATTACAATACTGTAACATAATACAAAATAATAAAGAAAATATAAAATATAAAGAAAAATAAATCAACCTACACTTACCTTTGAAAACCTTCGTGGCTGGTGTGAGGGAGACAAGAAAGAGGGGGGGTTATTGTGGAGATTTACTTTTCATGATCACTAACGGAATCACTGCTATCTATTGGCTCAATGGAATCTTTTTTTTTTTTCATACAACTTTAACAAGTAACCTGTCCAATGACCTAGAATGAAGCAAAGCATTCCTAAGCTTGCTCTTGGGTGGAAAAGCAAAGGACTGTCCATAGTGCTTTGAAGTGACAAAAAATACACTAGTTCCAGTTGTGGGCACCTTCCAACCGTCTGAAAAATCACTGATCTCTGCCAAACACCACAGCCTGAGACCAAGCATCTGAGCGTGGGAGACCATCACCCACAATCCTGCAGTGAGAGAGAGAAGAACCATTGGCTCAGTTGTGATCACGTGACATTCGGCATCATGTACTACTTGTATTGCAAGACATCGTTCGTTTGTCAAGTTAAAATGTGTTAGAAATGTTTGTTCATCTTGCAGAACACTCGCAGAATGTTCTGCTTCTAAGAACATGGTCCGCATATTTCTGTACACATGTGAAATGGTATTCTTTTCTTTTCTTTTCTTTTCTTTTCTTTTCTTTTCTTTTCTTTTCTTTTTTCTTCTCTTTGGTAATCACACAAATGTCCATCAATAGACAACTGGTTTAAAAATTGGTAATACAGGGATGCCTGGAGGGCTCAGTCCGTTAAGCGTCAGACTCTTGATTTTCGGCACAGGCCACGATCTCAGTTTGTGGGATTGAGCCCCACGTTGGCTCTTGCACTGACAGCATGGAGCATGCTTGGGATTCTCTCTCTCCCCCACCTTTCTCTGCCTCTCCCCACCTGTCAAAATAAATAAATAAACTTAAAAAATTGTAGGTTATTTTATACAGTGAATGCCAGGCAGCTGTTAAAATAGATGAGAGCATCCTTCATGTGCTAACGTGAAATGAGGTCTATGCAATAAGTATCATGTATCTTTCTCTAAAGCAGTGTGGTGACATGTAGCAGATTTTTTTTTAAGTTTTTAATGTAGCAATTACAGTTTGGGGTATATATCTTGAGAAAATTAAGCAGAAGTAAAAACAAAGATTTATATACAAGATGGTCATCATGGTGTTACTTAGAACGGTGAAAGATTAGAGATAGGTATTTGCTGACATGGAAAGAGTTCAATAAATTTAGTTCAGCCATACAAATGAAGGAATAGCCCTTAAAAATAATGTGTTGAAGCGATGCAAAGTGTCATACCTATTATAACCCTAATTTTGCTAAAAACCTATGTGTACACATTCACATGCTCACATCGTATTACGTACAAACACAAGAACAAATACACAACACGTTAAGAGGATTATTTCTGGATAACTCAGTATCCTGGAATTGTGCGCTCTCTTCTTGATAAGATTTTCCATATCTTCTGGATCACATATATTTTATAAATTTTCTATGATTGGCATGTATTTTTTTTTAAGTCAGCTTAAAGGGTGTTTAGAAAAATTCAAATCTTTAATGCCTTACAACATTTTAAACATAAAGAAATCCTTTGCATCCTATTGTACGGTTCCCCCCACCACTGTGTGCATTGTTACCAAATAAAGCATGTGGAGCTATAAAGCATCTCATCCATAAAAATGAAGACAGAAATACAAATATACCCACTCTTACCCAAATTTTGTTGTGAAAATTAGGGCTTCCAGAAGGAGAAGAGTCCTGTGGTCAAGTAAAGAAATATTGGGGCTCCTGGGTGGCTCAGTCAGCTAAGCATCCAACTTCGGTTCAGGTCATGATCTCCCGGTTGATGGGTTCGAGCCCCACGTTAGACAGCTCGGAGCCTGGAGCCTGCTTCAGACTCTGTGTCTCCCTCTCTCTCTGCCTCTCCCCTGCTCACACTCTGTCTCTCTCTGTCAAAAATAAATAAATGTTTAAAAAAATGAAAAATATATTAAAGCAACATTTCATATCTTCCTCATGGAGATATGTAATTCATATTACCATATAACATGTCAGAGCGATCCTGTAGTAAGGAATATTGTTTGACTGTTTATAGTTTCTTTTTCTTCCTCCTCCCCGCCCCCCGCCCCCCCCCCCCCCCCCCCCGCCACCAACTATCTAAATGTGACCTAGTGTTCCAAAGAACAGAGTTTAGAACATGATAAGCTCAGGACCTTTGAGACTCCTTTCTCTAATCTCTAACATTTTTTTGGCACTGTGGCATTGGCTTGCTCTAATATCGGTGACAGCCAAGTGTAACTCTCTTGTCTCCCCCAAGTCAGGAAATCACACCTGGTCACTTCATTGTCCTGACACCCCCACCCAGCCACAGGGTTTACCTGCACACTATCACTCCTGCTCATCAGCTTATCAGAAGGAAAGGACCAGAAAATACTTGGACTCCTGTTAAAACACCGTGCATTGTGTTTCTGCTGGGATGAAAAATGATTAGCATATAGTTTTTTCCATTTTCTAGCATTTCCATTGCCTTCCATGGAAGAAGGATCTTGTTTTTCAGTTTCCTCTGCTCAGTTTTTTCTCTCTCCTTTGCCCTCCAAGGAAATCTGCCATTTTTAGAGGTACTCTCTGAGCTTCAGTTGCAGATTTGGAAGAAAAGGGGAAAGATAAGGGGTAACAGGCAAACTGTAGGGAGGAAATTTGAGAGAGAAATACAAGGGGGAAGGATATGGAATATATGAGAGAAGTAGAATGAAGAGAGAAGTGGAATTTTAAGAATTGTTCTTTTGGGGGTCGCCTGGGTGGCTGGGTCGGTTAAGTGTCCGACTTCGGCTCAGGTCATGATCTCGCGGTCTGTGAGTTCAAGCCCCACGTCGGGCTCTGTGCTGACAGCTCAGAGCCTGGAGCCTGCTTTGGATTCTGTGTCTCCGTCTCTCTCTGCCCACCCCCCCAACTCATTCCCCCCCCCCATAAATAAGCAAATAAAAACTTTTTTTTTAAATGATATAGAAAGAAATGTGTGAGGAAGGAAACAAGGAAGGAAGGAAGGGAGGAAGGAGAGTTACCTTGAAAATTCTGTTCCAGTCTCTAGACTGAAGTTGTTTGACCATAATAACACAGCTCTTAGATGGGTTGTGGATTCACCTTCCGTAATGCAACAGGTTTCAATCTGCATTCTCTAAAGCCCGCCCACTGTTAAGTAGAAGACTTTACAGGCTTGGAAAAAACTGCTGAGATACTGCCAGTCATTCAGTTTCTTTGATTAGAGAGGTGAGAGGAAATGAGCAGATTCTGGAGCATAAAGAGAGAAAATACTTGCAGCCTTGAAATTAATATCTTTGTCACTCAGGTAACTGCATCCTAACCAGAAAATGTGGTTTGAGAGACTCTGAATAATCCTGCATCCTAAAGACCGCTTTCTGTCCTGAAAGGAAATGTAACCAGCATGATGAACTTTCCACGGGACAAACTAATGAAAGGGGGGAAAGCAGAGCAAAGTCAAGGCTGAACAGAGGAAATGCAGTACATAGGGATCCAGATAGCCCGCCAGACAGTCACAGTTCAGAAGCACAGTTTGGAAAGAAACGCAGAGAATAATGCTCAGAGCATCAAAGAAGGGAAATATTAACAAAACTCAGGGCTAAAAAGCATGCTGCCAATGAATTGGCACTTTTATTAAATTGATGTGATGGAGGGACTGTGAATTGGCAAAACTTTCTGGAGGGCAATTTGGCAATATGTATCAAAATCTAAAATTTTCAATGTATACACTCTTTGTGTGTGTGTGTGTGAGAGAGAGAGAGAGAGAGAGAGAGAGAGAGAGAGAGAGAGTGTCTTAAGCAGCCTCCACTCTTGAAGCCAAGCCTGACATGGGGCTTGACGCAGAGCTCAACATGGAGCTAGACATGGGGGTAGTACCCTGGGACCATGACCTGAGCTTAAATCAAGAGTCGGATTCTCAACTAACTAACCATCCAGGTGACCCTAAACATGTATAGTATTGACATGGCAGTTCTCTTTGCAGGTATTTATTCTGAGGACATAGGTAAATAAGTACATAAAGATGTATGGCAAGGAATTTTTTTAACTTATTTTTATATAATAGCAAAACAGACTTTGAATAATTTAATAATCCATGAGTATGTGGCTTGATTTAATACATTAAGTGGAATACAGTGAAATGCTATGTACTCCACAGCTCTTACAAGCATAGGCCTCAGGGATGCCCGGGTGGCTTAGTCAGTTAAGCTCTTGATTTCAGCTTAGGTCATGATCTCACAGTTCACGGGTTCAAGCCCCACCTCAGACTTCACACTAGCAGTGCGGAGCCTATTTGGGATTCTCTCTTCTTCTCTCTCCCTGCCCCTCCTTCCCTCCCTCTCTGCCCCTCCCAAACTCGCAAAATAAATAAATAAACTTAAAAAAAATTAAGCAGAGTCTTGGGAGTCAGTCTGTCAGAACTCAAATCTGGCCCTACCACTTATCACCTGTGTGATTCTGATCACATTATTTAATATCTTTTTTGCCTATTTTTCCTAATCGAGAAAATGTTTTAAAATCTCTACAATAGCTTCATAACCTATTAAAATTTATTTCAGAAAGTTGTTCCAAAGATTAAATGAATTAATTACATTGAAAGTCCATGCACGTAGTAAGTCCTCAGTAAGTGTTAGATGTGGTTCTTATCCAAGCATTATAAATGGTGAGATCTATATTAACATGGAAAATGATCCTATTGGGCAAAAGTTACTAGCTAGTAACATAGGTTTATATAGAATAATGTTGATGTATGCATACAAAGAATTTTGAAAAGAAGTTTACTATAACTTTAATAATATACCTCTGATAATGGTATCTCAGATTACTTTTATAATTTATGCTTTGACATTTGTTATTAACATGTGATATAATAATAACTCCTGAAATGCTTAGGTAGGAAATTTCGATTAGCTTTTCTTCTTGGAAAAATCAAAACTCCAGATGAAATATAAAAATTACAATTAAAAAAATTTTTTAAGTTTATTTATTTATTTTGAGAGACAGAACAAATCGGGGAGGGTCAGAGAGAGGGCCAAAGAAAGAGAATCCCAGGCAGGCTCTGCACTGTCAGCACAGAGCCAGAGCGGGATTCAGACCCACCAAACCGTGAGATCATGACCTGAGCTGAAATCAAGAGTCAGATACTGAACCGACTGAGCCCCCCAGGCACCCCAAAATTACAATTTTAAAGTGCTATGGAGCCTAGTTGTTAGGGAAGAATTACCAAGGCAAAATCTTGGAAATGTGAGTTACTCACTGAAAGCAACTTTTACTCTGAGGGCATTAGCTACTATGGAAGAAACAACTGCTGTCTGAGCTGTAGTTGTGAGGACCTCTTTTGTGACAGGGGAAACAGAAATTAAAGCCAAGGATTTGCAGCTTAAGATGTAAGTCTGATACCCATTCTTCCATATACCTATTAAGCTGGTACCTGGTTGGTTTCATCCTCAAAATGATGAATCAAAAGTGATTCCTTCTTTATTCAGTTTCTCTTCATTCCTCCTCATCCTTCCCTTTCCCCTCCTCCTTCTCCTCCTTTTCTTCCTTTTCTTTTTCTCCCCTCCTCCTCCTTCTCTTCCTCCTTCTTCTTCCTCTCCCTCCCTCCCTCCCCCCCCCCCCAGCCTTGCAGCCTGAGTTAACATCACCTTGGTCCAAAACAACTTCCAGCCCTGAACTTGAATTAAGGTGATCCCAGACTGGTGATGAGCAAAGAAAACAAAAGTCCTTTCTGAAGGAAGGTAACTTTATCTTTGTTAGCTTTGAATTATTTCTAAAAACATCTTACTTTTAAGTACAGTGGCCAGCATGCATTCAAGGAAAACTAAACATACAAGGAAATAAGACACTTTGAGCAAGAACCAGCTCAAAGATATAACATAAACAGATTTTAAAAGATCAGAATTATCATATACAGACTATAAAACTCTTACTAAGGTCAATTTTATCGGCAAAAAATTGGAAAGTATGAAAAGTGATATAGCAGATGTTTAAAAAAAAGCCAAATAGAATGTCTAGAATTAAAAATGATGTAATTTAAATTAAGAATTCAGTAAATCAGATTATTAGCACATTAGATCAGACTGAAGAGAGAATTAGTAAATTGGAAAATAGATCAAAAGAAATTCTCTCAACCACAGCACAGAAAGAACAAAAAACAAATTAATTAAAGAAAGGAAAAATACAGAAGAGGATGAGAAACACAAGTGATAGTGTAAGAAGACTTAAAATAAGTGTAAAAACAGTTCCAAAAGAAGAGGGAAAGAATGGAATAGAGGCAAATTAAAAGAGATGATTGCTGATAAATTTCTAGAACTAAAACCACAGATTTAAGGGACCCGCCATATGCCAAACAGTGTAAACAGAGAGAAATGCACCCCTTCACAATGACGCACAGAAAACCAAACCAAAGAGAAAATCACAAAACAGGTACAGAAAAAAAGGTTATCAACAAAGGAATAGCTACTAGAGTGACAGCTGGCTTCTCAACAATTACATGGAAGCTAGTGACCAGTAAAGTGATGAGGTCCATATGTTGAAAGAATAAAATTCTACCAGCATAGAATTCTATACCCACGCAAATAGTCTTCAAGAGTAAGAAGAAATAGGGGCACCTGGGTGGCCCAGTCGGGTGGATGTCCAACTTTGGCTCAGGTCATGCTCTCATGGCTCGTGGGTTTGGGCTCCACATAGGGCTCTGTGCTTACAGCTGGGAGCTTGGAGCCTCCTTCGGATTCTGTGTCTCCCTCTCTGTGCCCCTCCCCTGCTCGTGCTCTCTCTCTGTCTCTCTGTCTCTCTCTCAAAAATAAGTAAACATTAAAAAAATTTTTTTTAAGAGTAAGAAGAAATAAAATATACAAACATAAAATCTAGAATCATAACAAAAAGATGGAGAGATTTTTCTATTGATAGACTCACACCAAAGAAAATTCTAAAGCATGTACTTTAGGCAGGAAGATAGTGATTCCAGATGGAACGTGTAAAATGGAAGGAATAAAGTGAGAATAAAATGGAAAATATGCAGGTAAGCCTAAATGAACTTTGATTGTATAAACAGTGATAATAATTTGTGGGACGGGTGGATTTATTTATTTATTTATTTTGAGAGAGAGAGAGAGAGCGCAAGCATATGCATGATAAGGAGGAGGGACAGAGAGAAAGGGAGAGAGAGAATCCCAAGCAGCTCCTCACTCAAGTGTGGAGCCCAACTTGGGGCTTGATCCCATGACCACGAGGTCATGACCTGAGCCGAAATTAAGAGTCAGATGCTTAACCGACTGAGCCACCCAGGTATCCCTGTGGGGGGTTTTATAATACAACTTTAAAATACAACTCTGTGTGTGTGTGTGTGTGTGTGTGTGTGTGTGTGTGTGTGTGTATTTGTGTGTCTGCACATATAATGAACAACTGGAGATTTTAAAACATTCTTGTCTTGGGCTCTGGAACAATGTGATACGAATGTCACCTGTGAGTGTGAGAAGAATAGTCACAGGAAAGTTGTCTGAGGGACACTTTGGGCCATAGCAATCTTAAGCAGTGTATTTTGAGAAAGATTCTGGTTAAGGAAGGTATAGTGGGCATCATTTTTTTTGGTCTGTAATCACTCTTCTTTTCATCTTGAAACAACACCCCCCCTTTTCTTTGGAGGAATTTACCTTCCATTCCTTCCACATCTTTTTATCGGTACTTTCAATCATAATACCCAATAGTCATGGAAATGGGCACAAAACCTGATTGTCTTGATTACCGTGTATCTACTCTGTTCGGGCTGCTATAAAATACCACAGACTGGATGGCTTATAAACAATAGAAATTCATGTCTCACAATTCTAGAGGCTGAAGTCTGAGATCAGGGTGCTGGCGGGGGCAAGTAAGAGCACTCTTCCAGGCTGCAGACTTCTCGTTGTGTCCTCACGTGGTGGGAAGAGCTAGGGATCTCTCTGGATCCTCTTTGATAAGGCAACAATCCTCCTTCATGAACTAACCACCTCCCAAAGTCGCCATCTACTAATACCATCACTTTGGGGGGTTAGAATTTCAACATGTGAACTGGGGAGAAGGGGACTCAAACATGCAGACCCTAGCACGAGGCCAGGTCACTCAGAATCCTTGTCTAGGATTGTGTGTGTGTGCACATACACTGTAGAAAGAGATTAATCCCTCTCTCATGACAGGCTGTATGTTGTGCGAGTGGCTCATGGCCAGTTTCCAACCAGGTGAAGGAAGCTAACCTTAGGAAAATGGACTGGACACCAGAGGAGGTTGGAGAGGAGATTGGAAACGGAAGAACCTGGAAGTAGTCAGGTCCTTTGTTGCATTAGTCCTGAGGCTCGACTCCTTCCTTTCCTTTCCCTTCTCTTCAAAATATTTACCTTTTTGCCGTACCCAGTTCCATTCCAAATTTTTCAAGCAAGTACAGAGGGGAGCAGCAGGGCAAGCAAGAAGACTGTGTCTGAGGGCGTGGTTGGGCTATTAAAAGTAAGCTGCATAGGGGCACCTGGGTGGCTCAGTCAGTTAAGCAGCCAGCTTCGGTTCAGGTCGTGATCTCATGATTTGTGAGGTCGAGCCCCACAATGGGCTCCATGCTGATCGCTCAGAGCCTGGAGCCTGCTTCAGATTCTGTGTCTCCCCCTCTCTCTGCCCCTCCTCTGCTTGTGCTCTGTCTCTCTCTCTCTCTCTCTCTCTCTCTCTCTCAAGAATAAACATTAAAAAAAAATTTCTTTTTTTAAGTAAGCTGCCTAACAGAGCAGAAGCCACGGAGGGGAGGCAGGCGATGTTCTTAACCACAAAGGGGACAAAATTGTTCAGCAACTGACTGGAGTTGGTTGGAGGCCCATTGCTGGGTCACTGGGTTTTGTCTTGTTATGTTTGGGCGGGGGGGACGGTGCCACCTACATTTCATGGGTGGGGGCAGGAGAAACAGGGACCTGTGGACATTACACAGAACTTTCAATGCTGAAGCCACAAGTGATCTGTGGATAGTTAGGGAGAAGCAAGCGATCTGGATTTTAAAACATAAGGTTTTCTGAGATGATTCCTTGAAAAGTGTAAATAAGTTCAGAAGCTGTGAATTATTAGTTACTAAAGTCTTGTTAGATACGCATGTTTACTCACTTCTTAGAGGTTAAAATTAGGATGCACTGGTGCTCCTGGGTGGCTCAGTTGGTTGAGCATCCAACTCATGGTTTCGGCTCAGGTCCCTATCTCATGATTTGTGGGATCAAGCCCTGCATTGGGCTCCACAGTGATAGCATGGAGCCTGCTTAGGATTCTCTTTCTCCCTCTCTCTCTGCCCCTTCCCCACTTGTGCATGCACACACACACTCTGTCTCTCTCTCAAAATAAATACATAACTTTAAAAACTAACATGCATTTCTGCTACCATTGTTAGGAAGAGTTGGCCTGTCTAGAGAATGTTGCACTAGTTGGGAGTAAAGGAGAGCTAAATGTCACGTTGGCCCCATGTTCTCTTGGTGGCAGCCGCTCAGTCTGCAGGCGTATTGCCCGTGTGGGGGATCTGATAGGGACTTTGCTCACAGACTTAACTGCTGAGACATGGTATTCATGTCTTGGCTTTGTCACTTAATTGTTTCTCCCCTCATACACGTAACCCTCTGCCTCCCCCTGCCAGTTTAGGGTGGTATTATATTGTAGTTTTCAAGAACAAAGACGTCCCGTCTTCCAGACGGTTTCTGTTGAGGAGTATTTCCTTGTAACACATGCTGCTGTCCTACGTGTTGTCAGATACATGTTCTACTACAGGTAACACTCAACAAGATGTAGACAGAATTAAAGGCCAGGTCACAAACCATCCTGGAGGGCCAGATGGGAGACTGGCTGTATGGAGGCCATCAGGAAGAGAGGCTATATTTCATGCCTCAGGGCTTACCTTTTTCTCACCCAGGAGGAGGGACCAGAACAGGCTCCACTCACCAGTGGACTGGAAACGTCTGAAATACCGCCATCCTGGGTGCCCGGTGGGTAGCGTCCTGGGTGGTATCGTACTGGCGGGCAGCTGGGTTCTTTGTGGTTAACAACTGGATTGGAAGGGCTGGCTTAGGCTGGGTTAAAAAGTAATCCTACTGGAGGTTCCAAAATTTGAGGTCTCTCTCTCTCTCTCTCTCTCTCTCGTGCTTGTGAAGAACCAAAAACCTGTTGTCTGAGGCATGACTATGTCTTTTTGTTTTTGTTTTTGTTTTTAATCCTCCAAGTGGTTGTCCTTATCTAAGCGAGTGAATAAGTGATCCAAATAAGTCTAGTAGCCGAGAGATCTCCTCTCCAGCCTGCGTTTTATCAAATCCTTATAGCTCTGTGGACCTTCCTGTACATGGCTCCATCACTCTGGGTTTGAAGCCCCAAGGATCAGAGTTCGAAATGTCTACCTGCCTTATCTCTCTTCTCACAGATCCACGGCAGACCAGAGGAGTTCAGTCTCCACAACGTTTACCGAGGGCCTGCTAGGTGCCAGGCCTTGGGGCAGACACAGAAGACATGATCCCAGACAAGACAGGCTGGCTCCTCCAGCAGCTTTTGTTCTGAAACAGGTAGTAGGCTTGAAAGAGGTTTGGTAAAATTCTGCTTTGAGCCCCAGAATAACTTAAGCAAGCCCCAAATACAAATATGACTGCTTTACCCGGTTTGGGGTGAGTGGCACAGGTGGAGAGGCCGAGACTGTCTCTCATCCAGGGTCTGCCCTTTTCTCCACCCCATTGGCCTCCAGGACGGACATGCACAGATAGAAAATAAATCAAGGGGCACCTGGGTGGCTCAGTCAGTTAAGCGTCCGACGTCAGCTCAGGTCATGATCTCGCGGTTCATGAGTTCGAGCCCCACATCGGGCTCTGTGCTGACAGCTCAGAACCTGGAGCCTGCTTCCGATTCTGTGTCTCCCTCTCTGCCCCTCCCCTACTCACACTCTGTCTCTCTTTCTCTCCCTCTCTCAAAAATAAATAAACATTTAAAAAATTTTTTAAAAAAAGTCAAGACAGAGCCCCAGAGTTACTGCTCATCCAAAAAACCAACTCACATTTCCCCGCAGATTTATCCTGCTGGTTTTTCTTTTCCGTCGTCTGGTAGATCTGAAGCCCAGCTTGGGTCTCAGACCTCTTGATGCCATAGGCTTCCTGGAAAACGGACGTGTCTCTCCTGCGTACTGTCCTATCCAGTTTGTCGCAGAAAAAGATTATGCTCTGACCTTTCTGCCGTTGTGCGGGACATATTTTGTTCCTGTGTCCTGAGTGGTGGCTTTTGGGTGGTTCAGGGTGGGTCGGAGCGGGGAGATGCTGTCGGGCTGTCTACTGGAGCGTGGCTGGAGCAGCTCACTCATGGCTGTGGGTGCCGAGGAGCTGGAGAGAGACAACTGCAGGTGGAAGGAAGGGCCGAGTGTGTGGGGTCCGGGGGATGGGGAGCCGGCAGGGACTGTGTTTCGGCACAGGGGGCTCGGGCCCTGAAGGAGCAGCACAGTAGGTCTGGCGAGACCCCGCAAACTTGGTCTGTGAACTCAAGCCATAGAGAAAGGGGATCGGCCCCTCTTGAGCCGGGCCCTGCGTATACTTTATGCCGCCTAATCCTCACAGAAACCCTGGTCGTGGAGCGCTACAGGCAGCTGAAGCGGAATAGATTAAGTCTCGAGTTCGTGAGACCACACAGAAGATGCTAGCCTCAAATTCTGACAGGCCTGCTGATGGCAGAGATTGTGCTCTCCGCCACCCGTGCCCGGCGGGGAAGGGCCCCTGCTCATGTGCCATTCAGAACAATACCAGTGGTGGTGTCCTAGGACACGGGGGACAAAGGCTCAACTCCCTGCCGCCTTTCTGTCATTCAGGAGCTGGTCTCTGGCTGCCAATTTGTATTGACTCCTCTCCCTGTGTTCTGGGGGGCAGTTGACTGCAGCCAGCCCATTTATTCCACCCTGGGACCGCCACAGGACCATATAGATGCATAGAGACTGGTGAAAAAGCTGTATTTCTAGGTTGAAGTTCATTGTTACACTGTTAAATTAAATCACAAGATAGAAGATTCCAGATTCCAGCCGCATGGCTCCCCCCTGCAGCTCTCCCTGTGAGTGCGTGAGGCCCACATCTCTGGCCAGCTCTGAGGAGAGGTTCACGGAGGACGCCAGTCCCACCGAGGGGTGGGGGGCATCAGACCTGTGGACAGAGGTGGTGACCTCTGGGCCACCCATGAGGTCAGCCACACCCCTGGGCTGTCCAGGCCAGTTCCTGGGACTTAGCCATGACACAGCCTCCTGCAAGAATTCCGGGACGCCTGCCTTTCCAGGTGGAATTTCCCACTTCCTTCTGGCATTCTTTCTATTTTAATGTTTATTTATTTTTGAGAGACAGAGACTGAGTGTGAGCAGAGGAGGGGCAGAGAGAGAGGGAGACACGGAATCTGAAAAAGGCTCCAGGCTCTGAGCTCTCAGCACAGAGCCCGACTCAGGGTTCGAACTCATGAACTGTGAGATCATGACCTGAGCTGAAGTCAGACGCTTAACTGACTGAGCGACCCAGGAGCCCCCTTTCTGGCATTATTTATGCAATAAAGGGCATGGGGACTGGGTAGAGTCAACACAGCCCTGCGAGGGGTGGAGGGCTCAGGGCTGGCTCAGGTACCATGCAAGGCTCTGGAGATGGAAAAGAAACAGAGCTGGGTGCTCATTTCCACCACGTAGACGCCCTATGGCTGATGCCTCCTTTGGGCTGGTTTGGTTTGTCAAAATAGAACCTTCCTCTGCTAATAAGCTAGCAGAGCTCATGAGCTGGTTCCACCAACGCTCAGCTACATGTTTCTCAACTGTTGGTTTTTCGTGGCCTCACACCTCTCCGCTCCACATTTATTCTGCCGGTTCCCTCCTCTCTCTCCCACCTCCTGATTTCCCAAGCTTCCTCCTAATAAGCTCGGCACAAAGCTGCTGCCATGTATTAAGTTCCCACCAGGTGCCAGGTATGTATTCACCCCCGTATGTGCCCAAATCTCACTTAATCTTCCTGGCAAACTTAGGTGTCCCTCTTCAGTTTACCAATGAGAAAACATGCCCAGAGAGGTTCAGTAACTTGCTGGGCATTGCACAGCTTCTCATAAGCGGTGGAAACTGGGATTTGAGCTTCTGTCTGATGCCAGAGGCTGTGCTCCCGGCACTGCCTCCCTGCCCTGTACCGCTCTGGGGATGGCACGTGGGTGGGGGGAGGGCTAAGAGTGTACCACTCTGAGCGGGGGTAAGAGGCCATTCTGCACATCGCACTTCCGGATCTGTGATGTGGGTAGCGGACACCTGAACCTCGCATTCGGCTGCTGCTCCCGGGAACTGGCAGGATCACACTACCTGGGGCTCTGGGTGTTTGCTGTTGGCAGAAGCTCCTCCAGGGCTGCCTGATGCTCTGAGCAGGCCATCAAGGAGCCCTCGCCCCGCTCCCCGGGGCAGCAGCTGTTATTCTCAGCCCAGTGATCTGAGCAGGGCCTCCCAGAGAAAAGAGTTATTGCAAACCTGGCCTTAACCCCTCCCTCTTCCAGTGACTGCCGCTCCTGGCCCTGGCTGGAAGTCTAGATTGCAAGATAAGGAAGGAGTGGGGCCAATTTTCTGGTGGCTTCTTGGCATCGAGCTCTCGTGTTTTTGCAGCAGCCACAGGCCCTACCTACATCCTTCCTGGAGACGCGAGGGTGGAACAAAAGCAAACCCCCCTCTCCCCACTTCCCCAGCCCCTGGCGTGGAGGCTGTCTTGATCTGCTAGGCACAGAGCCTCCTTTTGCCTGGCGGGGGCTTCTGTATGGCCCCCATTAGAAAAGCATGGTTTTTGAGGGGCTCCTGGAAATGTGTTGCAGGTGGGCTCCCGGACGCTTGGCTTTGCGGCTGCCTCTTCGGCTCTGTTTGCTTTGCCTAATTGTGTTTTCTCTGCTGATTTGCCTGAGTAAAGTTTTTCTTCCCCCCTTTGTGCGAGGTCTCCATGGTGCATCTGGTACCCATTTGGCTGGGGAGGGGGCAGAAGCAGGGTGGTTAATTGAATGCTTGGCACGCGGCTGCGAGAAGCAAACTGAGAAGAGAAGCAAGTCCTGGGAGAGCTTGGGGAATGCGGTTGGCCAGAGCCTTTGTACAAGGCGCAGACTCCACAGCATCCGTCCTTCCGCTTGGTTTCTGTCCAGAGACAGCGCCGCAAGAATCTGAAGGAAGGACTTTGGGGGCGATTCTGACACTAGCTTGCGACTCCTGCTTTGGCATATGCCCATCTCTCCTGCACAGAGCCCAGGGCTTCTCAGCAGGTGGCCCTGCCTGCAGGAAGTGGGGGTGGGGTGGGGTGAGGAGGCGGGGCTGGGAAAGATACCTGGGTCTCTATTCTTGCCTCCGTCTAGCTTGCGGTGGGGCCTCGAGTTCCGCAGCAGGAATCTTGGCTCTGGACTGCGGTCTGCTGTGGGGACGCCGCACAGAAGCAAAAGTGAAGCAGTACCACTTCAAGCTCCGGCTGTGGCAGGGGCGCCCTTTCCCTGTTCACCTGCCTGCCTGTCTGGGCCTCTTTGAGAGGTCAAAAAGACCCTGGGCTTCAGAGTCACACAATTTGGGTTTCAGGGGCGCCTGGGGGGCTCAGTCGGTTAAGCGTCAGACTCTTGATTTAGGCTCAGGTGATGATCTCACAGTTGGTGCAATCGAGCCCTGGATCAGGCAATGCCCTGGGACAAGCCTGGATCGGGTTTGGGACTCTCTCTCTCTCTCTCTCTCTGCCCCTCCCCTGCATGTGCGCATGTGCTCCCTGTCTCTCAAAAATAAATAAATAAACTTAAACAAAAAAAGTTTGGGTTTCAAATTGCGGTTCCTACTTCATGCATGCCGTTCAGTGAATGCCTATTCATTTTGGAGCCTCTATTTCCCCGTCTGTAAAATGGGACCAATTATACTGTTGGGAAGAGTAAATGAAATGGTTCAAAATATACATCAGCTCTGTACCTCTTTCACGACTATACATATCACTTCAATCCGCACAACCATAGTAGGAGGGTAGTGTCTTCATTACCATCGCCATCCCTGTTTTATGGAGGACGAAATTGAGGCAGAGACAAACCAAGTGACTTGTGCATGGTCTCCCGGCCAGGCAAGGAGTGTGGCCTGCAGCAGGTGCACCCGGGCTGGACCACGGCTGGTGGGAGGAGGCACACTCTGGACACGAGCCCTTTCTCTCGTTACCTCAGACCTGCTGGAGCCACTCAGGAAAGGACAGTGACGTGGGACCAGCAGACAGAGTACGGGAATGGGATCTGAGGAGAGGAGGCTGGGTCAGGGGGACATGCCAGGCAGGGAGCCTGAGGGCTGGGGAGCTGGGGTCGGCCAGGGCTGTTCCGGCTGCCCCCACCCAGGCCACAGCTTCTCCATGCCGGGTGTTCTCGAAATCCACACTGTCTGTTTGTGGCCCTGATGCTTCTGATCATGGGTCAGCCCTGGTGGCCTGCTGCTTCTTCTCCCAACATATCCAGATTTGCAGCTTCTCCATCTGATTGCTCTTCCTCAGCCTCTGGGTACCTGTAAGAGGGGCCGGTGTGCCCCCAGCACCTCGCCGCCTCCCTGCCTCTCCTGCGAGAGAGGTCAGTCTCTGATTTGGGTCCTGCCTGCACCCGTCCCTGCCCCAGCCTGCGAGCTGTCATTACCGCAGTATCACTCCTCCCGGCACAGACCAGGGTTTCCTCGAGGAAGGAGGTGGCCTTGAAGCTGGTTTGCTGTGCCTCTGGACCTTACCCAACCCTGCGAAGGGTGACCTGCTTGGGTGTTGTGGATGGGGCCCTTCTGGGAAGGGAGTGCCCTGAAGGAGAAAGGTGCCTGCCTTCCCTGGATGGACTTGAAGGACTCCCACTTACTGCTCTACCGGAGATGCGCCGCTCCTACAAGAACAGTGGGGAGAGAAGAGAGAGTGCCATGGGGAAGAGCATGGGGGGAGGGGGGAGACCCCAGGGGGCATGCCGAGTGGCTGGCCATGTCTCCGTGCTCGATTCCGTGTGTGTTTTACACACATCTGATCGGGTCGAGCTCTCTGGGCCCTGCTGGGTATGTTCTCACCTGTCACCTGACTGACCTCACCCCCCAGGTTGGAGGCACAGGGCTGACGGGAACGGCTGTGGGATCCATCCTGTGGGCGAGATCCGGCTTGGTGAGCTGGCTTCCTGTTCTGATCAGTTTCCCCCCGATGGAAATGGGGACCACAATGCCACCTCTCACGTGAAAACAAGGCACCTAGGCTGCCTGGCACACGATATGTATTCGAGAGAAGACAGGTCCTTCTTTGTGAGGTTAACAGAAAAGGTCTTTGGCATTACGTCCCACTCATGTGGAAGACTTTTGGAGCTGACCTTCTCGGCTTCTAACAACTCTTTATCTCTGTACCTCTGACCTTCTTCCCAGGTCCAGTGCCCTCACACCCCTCATGCTGCCCTGGGAACCAGTGGGGTGAGCAGCCAGCCAGCCTACAAGAGCAGGGAAATCTGTGTTTGCGCCCAAGAGACCTACATGAGTGGCTTTCAATGCTTTCCTGTCCAATAACTACGTACATGGGCAATTCAGCACCCGTGACCGGATGTAAACGCAAGGCCTTGAGAGGCAGACCTCTCAGGGGACAAAGATCATTGACCCTGCATACAGCAATCAACTTAGACCTGCTCAGTGCTGGCTGAGGTGGAGGGCAGTGGAGAATGGGTGGTAGAAATGGACAGTATCGGCTATGGCCTTGAGATTAGCTGGAGCGGGGGTACTGGAGCTTATATCACTCACTCTCTTGCATGAAGTCCTGGCAGAAGTCGCAGCTTTGGGTAAAGACTCAGTTGGACTTGGAGGGTCCGTGACAGAAGTGAAGGGTGAAAGGGGCTTCCCTTGTGCCTCAGTTCAATTCTCCTCTCAGGGAGACACTCCCTACTTTACAGACTGTTGGAGGGACCGTTCTGGACTGGCTTCAAAGCAGCTCAGCCCAAGAACAATGTGACAGTGTCTGGCCCCGGACGTTCTAGAAGCTGCTGTGTGGCATTCACCCTGGGATGGCCTGGAGATGCGGGGGAGTTCTTGCAAGAGGCCCCCACTGAGCAATGGGAGACAGGAGCCTGGAGGTAAATGCTCACCCGTTCCATTCCCTGAGTGGAAAAATCTGAGCTACAGCCCCTCAGGCTCTTCAGAAGGTCCCTGAGATTGGTCATCCATCACCCATAACTCATCCATCACCCATAGGTCATGGGTGCTGAACTGCCCGTCTACCAGAGGTCATCCATCGCCTTTCCCACTTTTCCTGTTTCACTCCTCAGGTCCTCTCTCTGGATCTCTGGGTTCACTTCCCATATAAACTACCTTCAGGTAGACCTGTGTCTCAGGCACAGCTTTTAGGGGAACTCACATGAAGCCAGCCATGTATAAAGCTTAAAGAGGGAGGAGAAGGGGCAGAACAATCTTTTCACAGAGTAGGATTGTAAAACCACCAAGCGCGCTGGGGTCCTATTTGGGGTGTGCAGTAATGTGTTGAAAGTAAACCCTCCAGCCACTTTATATCTTCTGTCACAACTTCGAGCCTCTCAGCTGTGGTCACAAACTATACTGGTAAGGATTTAATCTTGAATGGGCTTTTGCCAGATGAATTTGATGAAAAGAAAAAGGCATGGAAATGAGAGAATACACAAAGCAGTCACTATAATGAAACATCATGGAATTAAGCAGAACAAGGAGGCAAGTGAGGATATGAGGAGATTATATATATATATATATATATATATATATATATATATATATCACATATGTTAATATCTCCTTATATATACAATCCCATTATATATAAATAATCTTTGCATTTATACACACATATATGTTATCTTTGCATATACAGTAAAACCTTGGATTGCGAGTAACTTGGTAACTTGTTCTGCAGGTGTTCCACAAGACGAGCAGACACTTCTAATAAATTTTAACTTGATAAGCGAGCCATGTCTTGCAATAAGAGTAGTACGTGACACCACATGTCACATGATCACAACTGAGCTAAGGGTTCTTGAAATTCACTTTGATATATGAGTGGTTTGGATTACAAGCATGTCTCTGGAACGAATTATCTTTGCAAACCAAAGTTTCACTGTATTTTGTATCTTTATAAAGAAAGACACAAAGGTGGTAAAGTCATGGATTGAGACCAGAGAGAACTGATACTGGGGTTTAGAACACAAGCATGAGAGTGTGGCTGGGGCGCCAGGGAGTAGAAATGAAAGATTGTTGGAGGTGAGAAGGTCATAGAATTCAGGGAGCAAGGTGTGGAATGGACCACTATTCTTCAAGGTTGTTAAGTCACCAAGAATGGTGTCAGGAATAAACATGGAGAGCCAGATGCTGGAGTCATTAATGAACGAAGGAGAGTAAGTTGGTAGATAACAGTGGCAGGTAGTAAAGTGTGCCCTGAATTTTGAAGGATGGGAGTTTTGAAGGAGGAGTGAAGAGAACTGAATTACAGGTACAATGGGACAGCTATCCCACCCTTGAGCCTTGATGAAGCCCAAATAACCTCCACTTGAGAGTCTGCGGATGAGGTGGCATTTGCAGAGCACAGCCAACTTTCCATTAGGGCAAGATAGGAAGACACCTTACAACAAAAGACACAGGGCACAGATAGAGGCATTTGCTGCTGATGACAGATCCTGTGTGTCAGGATGAATAGTACATAAAAGTTGGGAACGTGGACAAGGAGTAAGAAACAGAGACAACACTTGCCTTGTAGGATTATTGTCAATTGGAGAGATAAGTTTATATAAGTGGCCAGTAGCCTTCTGGTGAAGGTGATGAGGATGATGGTGATGATGGTGATGATGGTGGTCATGGTGATGGTGGTGATGATGGTGGTCATGTTGATGATGGTGGTCATGGTGGTCATGGTGATGATGGTGGTCATGGTGGTCATGGTGATGATGGTGATGATGGTCATGATGGTGGTCATGGTGATGATGGTGATGATGGTGGCCATGGTGGTCATGGTCATGATGGTCATGATGGTCATGATGGTGGTGATGATGGTGATGATGGTGGCGATGATGGTGATGATGGTGGTCATGGTGATGGTGGTGATGATGGTGGTGATCATGGTGATCATGGTGATCATGGTGGTGATCATGGTGATCATGGTGATGACATTAATGGTGGTGATGGTGATGATAATGATCTCAAGAAGAGCAAGAGCTAAAGATGAATTATAGGTAGAGTCAGGAGAAGCACAGTCTAGGAATCAAGTGTCCTTGAGTCTCATCCTGGCTCTGCTATCTACTAGCTGTATGGCCTGGAACAAATCAATCACCTTTCCTCTCTGGACCATGGTTGCTTCATCTATAAAATGACAGGGTTGGATAACATCAGTGCTGTCAACTCGGAAGTGGCAGAGCGGTCATACATACAATAGAGGTGATAATTCCCTTAGATACTTTTTCAAAATGTATATTTGCTTCCCCCAAGTTCCCCTAACCCCTACCCCACCATCCCAAGAGGTCAAATCTTATTCTCTGGGGTTAAGGACCCTGAACAGGCATTTTTAAAAAGTCCTCCAGGTGATTTAATAAATGCTCCCCTCACCCCCAGCCCTGTTTTCTTTCTTTAGGGAATTGCTGTGCCAAGAAGCTGGTCTTTCCTTTCTCACATGTCATTGCCCAGAAAGTGATAGTGGGAAAGATGTGGTTTGTCAGGCAGAGCTGGGCCAGAGCATTTATCAAAAGGACCAGATGCCCTGAGCTCTGCCCTTGGTGGGCAGATGGCCAGAGAGTAGGCAGGGTTATTTTTATAGCTTTGTTCTTTGGGCATTTCCCCATTGAAATGCATAAGAATGAGAACTGAATCAGCACAGGTCAGTTTTGTTGCTATTGTTTTTGGGTTTTTGTCGATTATCAGACCACACCGTGCTGTAGGCCAGCCTAGGCGTTGACTAACTTTGAGCAGGGCGGCCCCTCAGCCAGTCATCAGGGGGAAACCTAGGAAGTCCACACACAGTGGTGGTAGTGAACCCAGCACACCACACACAGGCCTATGTCAAGCCCCCTTGTATCCTCAATACCTAGAAATACACTCAGCACATAGTAGGGATGCAACAAATACTTGTCAAACTGAAATATAAGGGAAGGCAGCAATAGATCAAAAGGATAGCAGTTTGGGGGCACCTGGGTGGCTCAGCCAGTTAAGTGTCTGATTTCAGCTCAGGTCGTGATCTCACAGTTTATGCGTTCGAGGCCCACGTCAGGCTCTGTGCTGACAGCTCAGAGCCTGGAGCCTGCTTTGGATTCTGTGTCTCCCTCTCTCTTTGCCCCTAACCCACTTGCATTCTGTCTTTGTCTCTCTCAAAAACAAACATTAAAAAAATTTTTTTTAAATAAATAAACATTAATTTTTTTTTTTTTAAAGGATAGCAGTTTAGGGGAATGCATTCATTTTCAACTGCAGGACAAAGAATGGCTCCAGAGAACTACAACGTTATGCTGGGCCAAATTAGCAGTGAAATTGAAGAGCAGGATAAAATGACTGACACGCAAGGATTCAGCCCCCACAGATACTCTCTGAGAAGATACACTTGAGTGTTTCTAGCAAGAAGAAAAGCGACCCTAAGAAAGTGATCAAGTCACAGGAAGGTGGTAAGCCAATAAACCTATAAGCTTAATTGTTAAATCTTAAAAGATTGTGATAGCGTGATGTGAAAAATAATGAATAGAACTAAACAAAAACTAAAATCCCAAATGATTTCAATGTGGTGGGTTTGGGACACAGAAGAAATTGAAAGCAGGCTAATATTGGAATTACATCAAATCAATAGATAACTTTTCAGGGGAAGTATAGAGATATTGACAAATACCTGAGATACATAGAAAGATATATGCTTAAGTGTGTTTGAAGTGTAAGGATAATCACCAGAAAAAATAGAAATAGGGTATATAACGTCTAAACTATTGGAGGAAAAAAAAATTCAAAGAATTCAAAATCCATTGAAACAGATGGTTTAAAAAAGGAAAACTAACAAAGATATTTTTAAAGTGGATACATGGTAAACATTATAATAAGGCTGGGGGCACCTGGGTGGCTCAGTCGGTTAAGCATCCAACTTCAGCTCAGGTCATGATCTCGTAGTTCGTGGGGTCAAGCCCTGCGTTGGGCTGTGCTGACAGCTCAGAGACTGGATCTTGTTTCGGATTCTGTGTCTCCCTCTCTCTCTGCCCCTCCCCCGTTCACACTCTGTCTCTCTCAAAAATGAATAAACATTAAAAAATTTTTTTAAACATTAAATAAGGCTTTAGAAATATATCTAGTCATATTAGTTATCACAATGTATGTAAATGGGCTAAATTTCTCCTATTAAAAGACAGAGACTCACTAACTGGGGAAAATAAAATCCACTGTGGGCCATGATGTGAAAAAGTTGGAAAGCTTAGTTCTGGAGTATATACCCAGGAGTAAAATTTCTGAGTCAAAGAGTATATATTACTAGATATTGCCTCATTGCTCTCCAAATTAATTATATTAATTTATTTTTGGAGTAGCATTAGAGTTCCCATTGCCAAATATTGATACTGTTAGACTTTAAAATTTTTGCCACTATATCAGGTACATGTTATCTCATTGTTACTATATTTTGTGTGTTACCTTACTTACTAATGAGGTTGGGAATCTTTACATGTGTCTTTTTTTGGCAATTCCAATTGATTATTGTGAATGGCTTGTTCCTGTCATCTGTCCACACATTTATACATTTTGCCTTGTTCTTATTGATTTGTAGAATTTCTTTATAAATTTGCAACCTTTTATCAGCCATATGCATTGCAATATCTTGTCCTTGTCTTTGATTTGTCTTTTCAATTTATTTATGGTATTTTTGAACTATACACGTTAAAAATTTTTTTAAGTTTTATTTATTTAAGTAATCTCTATAGTCTACATGGGGCTCAAACTCATGACCCCAGGATCAAGAGTCACATTCTCCTCTGACTGAGCCAGCCAGGTGCCCCTGAACTATACAAGTTTAAATTTTAATGCAATAAAATTTTATGAACTATACTTACTGTGACTTATTTAAGAAATTATTTTGTATTCTAAAGTCATAACCACATTCTCCTCGACCCAAATACTACTTCCTTAGGAAAGTCTTCTCCAGTCCCTCAAAATAGATGATGTTTCATTATATACTCTTATGATACTGTTTTCTTTCATTGCACTTATCCCAGCGTAATTATACATTTATATATGCAATTGACAAAAAGTCTGACTCCTCTATTGCAAGGTAAGCCCCAGGAGGTCTCAGACCATGTCTTATATTCTCTCTTTCATTGTAATATCTCCAGGGCTTACCATAGTTTCTGTCATATAATAGGTAACATTTATTAAGTCCTTATTATATGCAAGCATTATTCTAGGACTTCACATGTACTTATTTAATAGGTATGACAGATACATAGACAGATACTATACTGTCCACATCTTAAAGATATAGAAACTGGGACACAGAGAGGCTACGTGACATATTCACTGTCACACAACTAGTCGATACCAGAGTCAGAATTCATGCCCAAGGGTTCTAGCTCCACACCCTTTCCTCTCAACTGTTAATGTATGTTCCTCAAAGGGTAGGAACTCAGCAAATGTTTACCGGATGAAATGAGTGGAAAAAGCCACAATTTTAGCATAGTTCTCTCAGAAATAGAAATATCATTTAAAAAAAAAAAACGAAAACTGGTATATTTGAATAAGACACTACAAGCTGTATAGGTTATTTTTAACAGAATAACATATATTCTTTCAGATACTTATGGAGCAGTAACAAAAATGCACTATCTACTATGATTCAAAGGAAATCTCAGCAAATATTAAGTAGTTGAATGTATTTAAATAAATTTACTAGCCAAATGCAATAATAGTATAAATTAACTACAAAAGGAGGGGGGAAGGGAAACACTTTATGTTGTTGTTGGTGTTCTTCTAAGTATAATTTACATAGTTAAAGTATTCAGTTGTGGAGCTCACAGAATTTTGATGTCCACCCCTCAGTAATCATCCAGCTGAAGATCTAGAACATTTCCATCACCCCAAAAAGATTCCTCCTGCCCCTTTCTGGTCATGCCCCCACCCAGAGACAATCACTGTTCTTGAACTTTATGTAAATGGTTCACATAGCAGATACTCTTTTGTATCTGGCTTCTTCCACTCAGCATGTTTTTGAGATGCAATCCTGTTGTTTGTGGTACGTACGAACTGTTCATCCCTTATTTACTTACTCATTTTTTAAGTAGTATGTCTCTGTGCAGATATATTACTGTGTGGTAATCCAGACTTCAGTGTGGGGTTATTGCACCTGCATAAAGATAATAGAAACATTTAAAAAAATTTTTTTTAATGTTTATTTATTTTTGAGACAGAGACAGATCGCGACTGGGGGAGGGGCAGAGAGAAGGAGACACAGAATCCGAAGCAGACTCCGGGCTCTGGGCTGTCAGCACAGAGCCCAATGAGGGGCTTGAACTCACAGCCCATGAGACTGTGACCTGAGCCACAGTCAGACGCTCAACCGACTGAGCCACCCAGACGCCCCGACACATTTTTGTACAAGGACTTTTCTGAATATGTGCCTTCATTTATTTGGGGCATGTACCTAGTAACAGAATCTCGGGCTTATCGGGTTGAGGTAAATTTCATTTCATTAGAAACTGCCACCAAACTGCCACTCTTTTCCAAAGTGGTTGTGCCATTTTATACTTTTGTCAGCCACATACGAGAGTTTTTCTCCTCTTTCTCACCAATATTTGATATTTTAACATCATTTATTCATTCATTCATTCATTCATTTATTCATTTATTCATTCATTTATTCATTCATTCAATGTTTATTTTTTGAGAGAGAGAGAGACAGAGCATGAGCAGGGGAGAGGCAGAGAGTGAGGGAGACAGAGAATCCCAAGCAGGCTCCACACTGCCATCACAGAGCCAAACGTGGGACTCAATCCCATGAACCCGTGAGATCATGACCTAAGCTTAAGTTGGACACTCACCCGACTGAGCCACCCAGACGCCCTTGATATTTTCACATCTTTTAAATGGCAACCATTTGGTGGATGGCAAGTGGTATCTCATTGTAGTTTGAATTTGCATTTCCCTGAAGACTGCTAATGTTGACTACCTTTTCACATGTTTTTTTAGCCATTCATATATCTTCTTGATGAGTTGCCTGTTCCAATGTTTATTCATTTTGTAATGAGCTGTCTTTTCTGTATTGATGTATAGGAGTTCTTTATATAGTCTAGATACAATTACCGGGACATTTTAACACAGACTTTTATTTTTTTATTTTTTTATTTTTTTTTTATTTTTTTATTTTTTTTATTTTTTAATATATGAAATTTACTGTCAAATTGGTTTCCATACAACACCCAGTGCTCATCCCAAAAGGTGCCCTCCTCAATACCCATCACCCACCCTGCCCTCCCTCCCCCCCTGCCCTCCCTCCCACCCCCCATCAACCCTCAGTTTGTTCTCAGTTTTTAACAGTCTCTAATGCTTTGGCTCTCTCCCACTCTAACCTCTTTTTTTTTTTTTTTCCTTCCCCTCCCCCATGGGTTTCTGTTATGTTTCTCAGGATCCACATAAGAGTGAAACCATATGGTATCTGTCTTTCTCTGTATGGCTTATTTCACTTAGCATCACACTCTCCAGTTCCATCCATGTTGCTACAAAAGGCCATATTTCATTTTTTCTCATTGCCACGTAGTATTCCATTGTGTATATAAACCACAATTTCTTTATCCATTCATCAGTTGATGGACATTTAGGCTCTTTCCATAATTTGGCTATTGTTGAGAGGTAACACAGACTTTTAAATGACTCCTAGATTGAAGAGAAAATCTTACTGAAATTACAAACAAGTTAGGAATAAACAAGAATGTGAGCACAGCATTAAAGAAAAAATTTGTGGGATGCATGCAAAATAATAGAGAACATTTTACAGTTTGAAATAGTCTAATTAGATAATGAGGAGGGTTTTTTGTTTTTTGTTTTTTTACTAAACTTATGAATCAAGAAGCTAGATAACAAATTGTAAGGTAATCCCCCCAAAAGTAGGAGAGAATAAACATGATAAAATGCAGGAGTTAATGGAGTAAATGCAAAAAAAAAAGAAAAATGATCAAGGCTTTGATCGAGGCCAATTATTAATAAGGAGAAAATTGATGAAACATCAGAAATAAGAAAGGGTGTATATTCTGTTAGAAGATTTAAAACATAAAAACATACCATGCTCAACTTTTAAAATAAATGTGCAAATGTGGATTTTAAAATGGTGATTTCCTGGCAAATATAAATTCTAAAATTGACTAAAGAGGTATAGTTATAGAAACATTTAAAAGTTAGGCAAAGTTAATCATAAAGCTCCGATCACCAAGAAACAGATAATTTGGGGGGTCTAGTACTTCTTTCTGAACCTAGAATAAACTTGGAAGCTTCTCATCTATGAGGCTTGTGTAACCATATAACAAGACTAAACAAAGATATCGAGGGGAAAGAAAATATAGATCAATCAAATTTATGAACAAGGACACCAAAATCCTAAATAAACAGTAGTAAATTAAATCCATCTGTGTCCTAAAAGAATAATACGTCTTAACAAAGCAGGGCTTATCCCTGGAATGCCAGGATATTTCAACATGAAGAAATCTATTAATGTAATTCATTTGATCAAGAATTACGAGAAAAGTCATAACGTCATCTCAATAGATTCAGAAAAACTGTTTTAATGAGCTCAACAAAGACCCATTTGTGATGTAAAAAAGAAAAACACTTAACAAAACAGAATTAAAATAAAACAGCCTCATTTTCATAAAGGAAAGAAACCCCTCTACAAACCTCATCTTCAGCAGTGAGTCACCTGTTTGAAATCAGAAACAAAGACGAACACTGTTATTATTCAACATCCGAGCTAATGGAATAAAACTGTATAAAATAACAAAATGTATTAGTATTGAAAAAGGAGAGACAAAACTGTTTTTACTTGCAGACTGTATAATTGTCTATTTGGAAAATCCTTCTCAATCAACCGCAAAATGATCTGAACTAGTAAGAGAATTTTAGTAAGTTGGCCAGATACTACACCCCATTCATAAGCAATTGCAATATTGGGAATGCTAAACTAAAAAATGTGTAAGGACTAAACGGGTGGGGGGCGGGGAACCAGAAACATTTCTCATAGATTGCAAAAACCTTAGGAAGTTTTGGGAATTATTTGGGGACCAATCTGGGTGAAACGTGTCCACTTTGTAACACTTGACTGATGACTACCCACGACCATGACCATGGGTTTACTTTCTCTCATGGAGATTTCCTGAAATTTAAATCCCCGATTCCATGCACCTGTCAAACAAAATGAGATCTTGTTTTAGCCCCTTACCCTGATGACCCCAAGCTGTGGGTTTATTTGTCTGCTCTTCAATTTGGTGTGTAGGTTTTGCAGAACGGAAAGCTAATGCTCAGAATGACCTCTGGCCATTGACTGACTTGCTCGGTTGGAGGAAGTCATACAATCGTTGTGGCTTCTAGAAAGAAAGAAAGTGGGTTGGAGGGATGAAGGCTGGTGTTGGGGCAGCAGGCAAAGACTGGAATTTGGTAACAACAGTGATCATGGAGTTAATGTTATCGAAGAAGAAAGGAAGGGGGGTTGAGAGGAATATCTGGGTATGCTGGGATATTTTCTGTCTTTTGAGTCAGGCTGGCATCAACAATGGCAGCTTTCAAGCTCTTGTGGGTTTATAGGCATGGACAACATATTTGAAACTGGCTTGCACACTCATCACGGCATAATCCTCATGTCCCACCTGGGGTCCACAAGACATCAGGATGCACCTTGAGGGTCAGTTTTCACAAGGGCTTTAGAGCTTGAGGGAGAAACGGTGAAAAAGACTTAGATGTTTAAGGGTCTTGGAACACTGATAATCAAGTAGCCTAAGTAAAGACAGGAGACGAATACCTGCCCCAAACTTTGGGAAATACAGGTGACGGCATACAAAGGTTTCCCAAGGAGTTTGCAGCTTTTCTTGAGGCAAGGGGCAGTCATATAAACCTATACCTTCTGAGGGCTTGGGTGCCCTGAAAAAAAATCAGGGCAAACTAAAACAATTGACCAACTTCACTCCTGATTCTAAAGAGAAATGATCAAACACATGGTCACAGGGTCGTTTCTCCGTGCTTGTTTCGTCATCCTTTGGTTTGTCCAGAGAATGTAGAGGGTGTACCTATCAGGTTCCAGTCCTGGGAACACAGTGTAGGCTGCTGATTCTAGAAATAAGGTCCCATCAGGAATAGTTACAGCTGCATCGGGGACCTGCCTCTTTTCTCAACCACCTTTGTCTGCACGGATAATGGAGACTGTGTGGCTAGGTGATTTCCAGCTGCAGACGTGAGTCTAGGACAGCACTGGCTGATCATTGCCCCTCTCTCAACTCTACTACCCTGGAAAGCAAAGCAGATAGCCTACTCCAGGCCCATTTTGACATTTGGCAGATAACAGAGGCAGTAGCAGGAGCGAGGGAGGTAGTTTTCTGGTTTTAGGATAAGAGCAACGGAATGTCCTATTTGGCCAAACTTGAGAGAAGCTGGCCAATTCTGGAGCAGGTGGGCTGTTCATTTTTCTCCTTTACAAGGAACTGAGGTTTTGTGTTCCCTTCTGCAAATCCCACCTCCCCACACCTGGTCAGGTGTAGCCAACAGTCCTGCCTGACACCTAGGCAACGTTCTTTTGGGACAAAGGCAAGCCAGGCGTGATCTCTGCTCCACGTCAGGTTTTGCGTCTGATCTCAAGTTCAAGATCTCAAGTCTCATCTCTGCTTAGCTCTGCCTTCAGTCAAGTTAGGATAATGACATGCATTGTCTTTCCTTGAAGGTACCTTGCATCCTATGGGGATGGAGACTGAATACTTCAGTTTCAAAACAGGACGAGGTTCATGTGACAGAAGGAAGCGCCCATGAATCAGCTGTCCAGACTCCTTTTAGGTGAACCAGAACCCCCACAGCCACAGCCTCTCAAGTGGAGATTTTAAAGCAGTAACGTCCAAGCACTCAGACAGGTATTTTAAGGCCACAATTTAAAATTATAATCTTATTAAAAAACCAACAGGTTTGGCTGTGATGAGATTTTTTTTTTATTTTTTATTTATTTATTTTTTTTGCATTCGACCCTCAATGTTCCTGCTTCACCTTCTCCTTGGAATATAAATTGTCAGACTGTTCATGGGTTTTGACATAAGGTTCATTTGGCTCCAGCCACTCTGAAAAAAGGGAGATTTTGTGTGTGTGTGTGTTTGGTTGTTTTTTTTTTTTAAATTTTGTTTCTTTTGCTTTTAAATTCTACATTCTCTAGGACATGTACTTGAGTGGCATTCAGTATACATATTTGCAAGACTTAAAAATGAAATATCCCCTAATGCAAAGGAAGGCCACAAGCTGACATTCCCTGAGTTTGCCAAATTTTGTTCCAGAGGTTGGTGACCTTCTGTTTCAAAACAGGAAAGAAGTGAAATCGTGGGGAGTCACCTACACACAGGCTTTGCCAGATAATTATTCAGCTGACAGTTCAGGGAGCTTAACAAACTCTGCTCTGTGGTCTCTGAAGACTGAATTCGTTATGCCTTAAACAAGAAAAAAAAAATTCCCATTGGGATTTTCAGATCTTAGTGCTTTCTTTAAATATGTGGTTTACCTGTTTAAGGACTTGGCAAAGAAAATAAAAAACGCCTTTCTTAACAGTTACATCTCAGGCTTTAATTATTCCTATTTTTGATCTTGTAGCTGTAGCTCTAGAATTAAATAGTCCTCCTTTAATGTGGTAGGCGCTTAAAAAAAAGCCTTTCAACTTGTAGTCTTAAAAAAAAAATTTTTTTTTCTTGCATGAACAGCTTGGGTGGGGAGAGAATTAAAATGCCAGCTATGGCCTTTTTGTTTTACTGGGAAGCTGATGGGCAATGATTTGGAAATGCCCGGGGTATACGTTGTGCCACCCGGATGGGGGGGTGTGAGCAGGGTGTAGAGTCTGGTTCAAAGCGGAGGTAGCTCCCTCCCCGCCCCCACCCCACCCTCCTCCCCCTGTGTCTTTGGCCAGCACTTTCTGGGAAGATGACTTTGTCCCCGAGCTGCTATCAGGGCTGTGAGGATTGGGGTCTGGGTAGGGAGAGGATGTGGGGTAGGGTTTGGGAACATTATTTCCACCACTTTTACCCAAGTGGCCAAAAAAGACAGGTTTACCTGTGAGAATTCTTCATTAATTCTACTCCTCTTGTTGTTGAAGATTTTATTGTTTAATTTTTTTTAAGGTTTATTTATTTTTGAGAGAGAGAGACAGAGTGTAAGCCAGGGAGGGGCAGATAGAGGGAGACACAGAATCTGAAGCAGGCTCCAGGTTCTGAGCCGTCAGTACAGAGCCTGACGCAGGGCTCGAACTCACGGACCACGAGATCATGACCTGAGCTGGAGTCAGACGCTTAAACAACTGAGCCACCCAGGTGCCCCTTATTGTTGAAGGCATTAAAAAGATGGCTCTTCAGGATAAATATTCAGAAGAACCAAACCATCCCACATTGAGGGAGAGCGAGAATAGGCATAACTGCCTTTTTCTTCCCCATCTCGCGCCATGGTGTGGGGTTAAGCATGACAGTGGTGGGGTTGACGTGTTTGGGTAGTTTGAGTTTTTTTAAAAAAATTATCTATGTCCTTTTGTAAAATATAGATCTCTATTTCTCTCTACGTAACTGGGGAGGGTGGATCTACAGAAATAAACAGAAAGTTCCGGAAGAAGAGGAACCATCCCAAGAACAGGAAGGACTGAGCTGCCCTAGGATCATGATAAACAAAGAAGAGTCCAACTGTGTTTTGCAACACAATGGATTAACTCAGCGTCCTGGTGGAGAGCTGACTGGACAGTCTCTGCTCCCTTCCTCCTGTGAGATGATACCTCCTCCTCACAACGCCACTAATTACGAGATGTCACTGACGCATAAGAACACAATAACAAGAAGCCAGCAGTAATAGTGTTTAGACTCTGACAATCACTTTACCTGCATAAACTCACTCAGTCCTCAGGACAGCTGTATAAAAGGAGGAGCTATTATTACCTTTTTTTTTTTTTTTAACAGGTGCAGAACAGGAGACACAGAGAGATTGGGTAACTTGGCTAATGTCGCATATGTAGGAAGCAGCATTGAAATTCAGGTAGTGTGAGACCAGGGTCCTTGCTATGAATGACCAAACGTTGAATAGTAAAAACGAAACAAAGAAACAGTGAAGGCCAGGTTGGAAATGCTGTGACCAAGACTTGACGGGACATCAGATAGGGGAGCAGGGCAGAGTTCCACTGGAGGACTCAGAGATCCTCAGGAGAAGGACAGGAGGAGGAGGAGGCTTTTCTGTGTATCTTATCAGAGCCACAACCCGGAGTCATGACGTCCCTACCACATTCCAGCTGGATGTGGACTCTGTCTAGGGGCTGGCGATCTTTAGTAGGAATCAGGTGCTGAAGGTCCCCGTTCTGTTGCCTCCAGCCTGCTCCCCCCTCCCCCCCAGGTGCGGGGGAGGGTGACTACCTGTGGGAGATGGGGGAGTGCTCCCCCTGCCGGTGGCGGATTTGCAGGCTCAGGGCTGTACTGGCGCAGTCCAAGTAGGTAGACTTGCCGCAATTTGGGAGTCCAGTCCGGCGGGCGATGAGCTAGCTGCCTGCTTTTGGTTGCCAGTTGATGGAGAGATACCAAATGGTTAATGCAGTTGCCTACCAGCCATCAACGGATCTGGGAGAGAAGCTGAGTAGACTCGGCACCAACAAATACTGAGCTGTAGAACACTGTCTCCACCATGACCCTAGGAAGGGAACATTGCCAGGCTTTTACCTTCTCCTCCTCATAAAGAAGGAAGTGTGGTCTTGGAGAAGTCTGACTTGTCCACAGCTGGCAAATGGCAGAGGCAGAATGAGTGAACCCCTGACCGTGCCCTTGATCCCCTTGGTTCAGCCTCGGGTGCCACACTAAGACTCTGGGTATTATTCCTCTTTTTATGAAATGATGCAACTTCTTCCTTTCTAATCGAGCCTGGGTGCGTTTGAATGCCCAAACCTCAACTAAAAGTTATGGAACTCTAACGAACATAGGTGCAACTGAAATTATCGAGGCTGGAAGGAGGGTGACAAAAATGACTAATTTCTCACCTTTATCTACGGAAAGCAGAGGTGGCACTTCTGGACTGAGTGAAGTCACAGGTGCAAAAATCAGAGCTGTCGGCTCAGACCCAATGAACCACTTCGTGCTCCCCACAAATCGGAAGGTTCATCAGCCCCCGTTCCTTCTCCTAGATGAGACATGGAGGTCATATCAAATTTAACTCCTGTGATGCCCTGTCTTCAGGGGACTTTGGGCGAACACAGAAGGGTTTGGGGGATCCTTGGGACACAACAAAACATGAGCTACATGCTACTAAACACTTCCTACACACCAAGTACTTGGCATAAACTCTCTCACTGAATTGGTGCACCAACCTTATGAAGTCCAGACTGTTTTTAAGCCCATTTTACAGATGAGGAGATTAAAGCCTTAGTAGATGAAGTCACTTGTCCCAACTTTGTGGCCCCAGAGCCCAAGGCAGTAACCATTAGGAATATTCTCTCTCCCAGTCTGATTACAGTAGATAGATCACACGCACCTGTTGCAATGGGTTGATTTTTGGGGTCTGAGAGGAAACCCGGTTCTACCCTATTTTACAGACCCCTGACCCCTTGGCCAGTGAGGCTGTGGGAGTCCTGAAGAGGGAGGTCACCCAGCTCTAAGAGGAAGGAAGCATCTCATCCTTTTCCCACACAAAACCTCCCATTGCCTCACCTCCAAATGGATTTGGAAGAACTTCTGGATTTGACCTGGGATGAAGGGTCTGAGAGACACTAAAAGGGGTCTTCATGGCTACATAATCTCAGTTCTGGTCAGGGAGTTCCCAGTGTGGGAGGAATATATCTTTAAATGCCAAATCTGAGTGATGGACTAGAACCTTTAAGATCTTTCTATATCAAGAAAAGGAGTTTGTGAACTACAACTAGGACTACATATGGAGGATGATTATCCCAGGTGGAGTTTCCCTCAGAGGGCAAAACTGTAATGCAGAGCTTGGGATTTGCTCAAAGGTATCTTCCTCCATCACTTGCCTTGAGTTGAGGGCTCAAAATAAGACAGGTAGCTTCTAAATTTACTCTCCACATGATGGAGCAGGTTTTGGAAGTGAGGTCATCTCTGAAGATAGGCCATTTTAGACATTAATACAGTCTCTCCATTTTGCAGCCAAGGAAAATGGGACCAAGCTTTCTCAAAGTCATTCCCTGACTGGCAAGGCTGAGGCCGGAACCCATGTCTCTTGACCAAACGAGTCCAAATCCCAAGACCTGTTTCTGTCCAATGGCTCACTGATGCCTTTGAGTACTTGAGGCTTTTGTCTAGCTTGGCATGTGGACAAATCCTCCCTCAAGATCCCTCTTCTCCAGAAGAAAATGTGATATTCAGGCTGGTATAATCTTAAACACTTACGTTTAGGATCTCATAGGTGGACATTTAAACATCCAATTCCCTGCTTCCATGAGAACAAAATAGAAACTTGTTGCAAATCTGCCCAAAATACTTGTGATCACACCCATGTCTTTGTCAGTAGAGGTTGATGAGCAAGCCAAACATTTTCACACGAGTCAAGATCCTGCAACATCTCAAGGTCCTGGTCCTAGAGATCTCTAATGTGTAGCTGCTGAGACATAACCTAGTCGGACATTTTTTATTTGTATTTTTATTGTTTTTGGTTTATGTTTATAAAAGTAACAGTTAAATGTCTGGTTAATTGAGAAGTTATGGTTAGCTGACTTCTGGTTATCTGAGGTTTTTAAATATTATATGACCTGCTCTACCTGGGTCTTCCCAGCCTCCTCAAACAGGCTGTAATGAATATGTAATGGCATAGAAGCTTCTCGACACTTGTTAAAATACTGTGCATTCTTCCTCTCCTAGAGCATGTTCATTATAGATACAACAGGAAAAAAGATAAAACGCCTGAGTGACTGACACCCAGTTTGGAATGTGAATCTCTCATCTTGGGTCAGTGTCCATAAGGCTCAAGGAACCAGGCAGAATAGGGCTTTGACCTCTTAGGCCACATGTGCTGGGGGTGCCAATGTTGCTGGTCTTTCCCAGAGGGGGGACATGAAAGCTGCCTGCCGTGACTTCAGTTTTTCACGTCTCCAAAGGGACAGCCCTCCTAGCAGGAGAGATCAGACTCCCCTCTCTCTCCCTCTGAGGCAGTCAGGTTACTCAATAATCTGTATAAATTACAGATTATAATATACAATATAATATACAATAATCTGTATACATTACAGCCAATGCCTTTGGCTGCCTGATCACCTTCCCTGGATCTGGTGATCACCTTGTAGATCAGAATTCTTTTTCCTCCTTCCTTTAATCAAATAGAACAGCAACAATTAAATGTGTTCTTTTAAAAAAATTTTTTTGAGAGAGAGACGAGAGAGTGAGAGCAGGGGAGGGGGAGACAGAGGGGGAGACAGAGAATCCCAAGTCGGCCCTATGTAGTCAGCACACAGAGCCCGACGTGGGGCTCGAACTCACAAAACTGTGAGATTATGATGTGAGCCAAAATTAAGAATCGGATGCTTAACCAACTGAGCCCCCAGGTGCCCCTTAAATGTGTACTTAATATAATCACCCTTTCTTTTTTGGACCCTGGGAAAGCTAGTCTCCTCAGGGTGTCTGTTGTTCTGTTTTCCAGGTTTATCTTCAGGGAAGGGATAGAGACTTCTTGAAGCTAGCCAAAGGGAAGGGGAATTAATGTTAAGGTATATGTGCAACAATGAGGAAGTCCGAAACCTAGGACAGAAAACCGAGGTATAGAAGGGTCATCTGGAAATGGAACAGAAGGATTCAAGGGGGCTTCTGTGGGGTCCTCCTCAAATACTGCACCATCAGGACAAAATACCTACCTGCTGTGTCTCTTTCTTGCTCACTCACAACCATCAGTGTCTCCTTGTGTTTGCCCACTGCCCCAACTCACCCTTACCTTTGGCTTCTTTAGTTCTAAATTTACTTCATGACTCTTCAGAAACGATTTCTCCTCCCAATGGGAAATTCTCTTATTAATGGCTCAGCTTCAAGGGAGAAAGAGAGAGAGAGAGAGAGACAGAGAGAGAGAGACAGAGAGAATGTAATAGGTTCAATGTTTCCTCCTCCACTTACATAGTTATTTTCTTAGAAACCATATGGCTCCTAAGTCACTGGAAAGTTTCCATTGGTTCTTTTTATGGGTTAGGCTCCAGCCCCTGACTCGATGAGCTGCGTGGAAGGGATCTAGATGGAGAAGCAGCAAGGGCTTTACATGGGTCAGTTTCCCTTTGAACAGAGTATCCACCAGGATGACCAGCATTTGAGAGTTTTTTTAGAGGAACCATAATCTATCCATAAATGGTTGCTTCCATGGAAGACTTGGTTCCACCGGAGACTGGAAAAAAAATGGGAGAAAGTGAGATGTGTATCTGTGGCTCACAGTCCAACGCACATTTTTCAATTGGAGGACAGAGCTGTGGGCGACCTGGCTATTTCCGAGTGGAATGGAAGAGACGCACCCACAGCCACCGCGCCTACCCTGTGCCCGAAGCTTCATGTCCCACTCTGGAATCAAGACCGTGCCTTTGCGCACACCGTCACAAGGGGGCAGGACAATATGGGGGCTTTGGGAAGGTGCGAGGATGCCCCACAGTCACAATGGGTGTTCTCCTGTTGCCCCTCTCGTTGGCCTGAGCCGAGCAGCTGGCAACAGCTCTTGCCCTTTCAGACAGAAATGCCTACAGAGATGCTATTGTTTCCCTTAGGTGACAAATGCCACAGGCCTGGGCCGGCCAAGCCATCCTGGAGCCCAGCTGCTTCCGCACTGCCACCACATGAGAAGGGTGCTTTGTTTTAATTGTCACATTTGTTGTTTGAAAGGATGCTCTTCAACCACGGAATTCTCGGGTGACCTTTCCGTAGGAATCACATGCAAATGTCCCAGTGGAAGGTCATGATTGGTCTGCAAAGGTCATCTCCATTCGTCTAGACGGTTGTCTTCACAAAAGAAGGAAGTTCAGGTAAGGAGCCCAGAACCAGAGAGCACCAGAGGAGAAAGGTCATCTGGTCTACCCTGTTGTGTCGGCTGGGCCCCACCTGCAGGTGGCACATCCGTTTGCTTCTGGCCTCCCACGGTTCACCTTGGCCTAGAATAGCCCTGCTGGCTTAGACGCCATCCCAAAGCTTCCCCAAACAGGTGCTCTTTGAACAGACGTTATGCATCCTCCAATTGCCCAGAGATAAGCCGTGTGCAGGAGGAATCTCTCTTCTGAGCAACTGAGGCTCTGTTGATAGGTTCTTTTCTTTTTCTTAATGTTTATTTTTGAGAGAGAGAGCCAGAGCATGAGCAGGGGAGGGGCAGAGAGAGAGGGAGACACAGAATCCGAAGCAGACTCCAGGCTCCGAGCTATCAGCACAGAGCCCGACACGGGGCTCGAACCCAAAAGCTGCAAGAACATGACCTGAGCCAAAGTCAGACACTGACTGAGCCACCCAGGTTGATAGGTTCTTGAAGGGTTTGTTGCGGGGACAACTTATTAATGATTCACTCTCCAAACAACACTATTTGAGTAACTGCCCTTTCTGAACCAAACAAAACAAAACACCCAGCATCTCTCTGGAAGTTCAGCTGAGATGAATTTGTCCCTATTACCACAGAGCAACCTCCTAACCCCTCATCCCCCATGTCAGGCTGGCAACCGGAGAGGAATGGATTTTAAGTGAGACACACTCAGATGGAAGCTGCCAGAGAGAAAGGCCTGCGCGTGGATTTCTGCGTGTGGGGAAAGGATTTCTTGCCCCTCTGCCCCGTCACTCTCACTGAAATCAGACTGTTCCTTTTCCTTCTGGGTGGAGGCCCTGGAGAAAACATAATTAACCCTGGGCGGGGAATCACCCAGGGCAGGGTTGGGAGACAGGGAGGACAGGGAGGGCAGGGAGCATGCAGCCACAGACTGTGAGCTGGGCATGAAGGCTAGCAGAGAAGGTTCGAGAGGCGTGAGGGGATTGCCGGGCAGGAGCGTGAGGTTCTAATGAGTCATGTCAGCTGTTGACTGGGGATTCACAACAGCTGCGTGTGCGAGCTGAGGCACAGTCCTTGGGGAAGCAGGTGGCGGTGATGTGAGGGACGGCCTGCCCCGACCTGCCTCCATTAGCTGTAATTATGCTTGTGACTTCTGCTGGGGGGCGGCCGGGAGCCAGCGGGGGCCTGTGGAGACCACCAGAGACCCGCATTTTTAGCCCGTGGTCAGTCAGCTGTAAAACTGGGCCACATTTGGCAACAACAGAAGGAGCGTGAGGCCCGAAGCAATTTTTCTTTGAAATCAGCTTCTAAATTGCAGGGAGCCCAAGTAAATTGACACATTTACTAGCTTGAGCTCCTTCCCCGTTCCTGCTTCCTTGCCTCAGCCAGCCTCTGCTCACCGGAGCAGTTCTGGGCCTGGGGATGGGGGGGAGGGAGCGCTGCCCTGCCTGGGGGGCGGCGGTGATTTCTCTGTGCGCACATTTTCATTACTGACGCTGATGAGTGCTTTTCAACTTACAAACTGAAAATGCTCCCCCCCCCCCACAAAAGAAACCTGGAATCTGCAGGAGGAACCCCCCCCCCATTAAATGAAAAGCAAAGATGGGGTGCCTGGGTGGTTCAGTTGGTTAAACGTCCGACTTCAGCTCAGCTCATGATCTCACAGTTCGTGGGTTTGAGCCCCATATCAGGCTCTGTACTGACAGCTCAGAGCCTGGAGCCTGCTTCGGATTCTGTGTCTCCCTCTCTCTCTGCCCCTTTCCTGCTCGTGTCCTGTCTCTTTCTCAAAAATGAATAAACTTTAAAAAAAAAAAATGAAAAGGAAACAACTACCCAGTGCACATTGCACAGCAAATGCGAGTCGCACCGCGATGGAGGCCCTCTTGCCCATCCAGCCTCCTGGGTAGAGAAAGCCACTTTCTTAGCCGACGTCTCTTATAATGTAGCCAGCTCGAATCCTGGGGGGTTTGCTTCCCTAATCAGAACTGAAATTACATGACAGAAGAAGGGCCTCATGAGTGTAACACTGGATAGGTTGCCAGCATCTACTGCAACATCTGTGTCACGGAGCCTGGAACTGCAGGGCCAGGTGGGCAGCCTTGAAGCGGTGGGTGAGGAATATGGAGTTGAGAGACCTCATGTTCTAAGACTCAGGTTCCTCATTCTTCAGTGGGAATAAGAGTAACTACGTGAGGGCGCCTGGGTGGCCCAGTCAGTTCAGCATCTGACTCTTGATCTCGGCTCAGGTCATGACCTCACGGTTTGTGCATTTGAGCCCCGCGTCGGGTGGGCCCGAGCCCGTCTTTGGGCTCCTTGTTCTCTCTCCCTTTCTCTCTCCCTCCGTCTGCCCCTCACTCACTTGCACGCTCTCTCAGAAGTATAAAATAAATACAGTAAATACCATACGATAATAACTACCTGCGGGTTAGTTTGGGATTATGTGGTCACGCACCAGCCCCAGCACACTGTAAGCGCCCCGAGCGTCAGCTATTCTTTGTCATCACTGAAGATCATCAGGCTCACCTTTTGCATTCGCGGCGATGGGGGAGCTCAGGCAGCGGGGGGATCACATCCTAGCATCTTCCTCGACGTGAGCCTTGACTTTCTGCCTCCCGTTCTCTGCAGTCAGATAGCTCACTGGGGCGGGGGTCGGGGGGACCTTCCCTGCCCCCAGTGAGCCTTTTGAACTCTGGCTTGTGCTCCTCTGCTGTTGTCCTCCTCCTCCTCCTCCTCCTCTCCATCCGTCTTCATGCACTGGTGGAAGTCCTCCGACTCTGGGAAACCTCCCTGAAGTCCCCGTAGGGATTCCTCCTTGCCTCTTACCAGTGTGACACTGTGAAGTCAGCTTCAGATGAACGTATGTCACCTCTTAAGCCAGCGGGCACGAGTGGCCTTCTCTGCTTTTCTTTGCATTTTCTTCAGGACCCAGCCCAGGATCTGGCTCAACGCAAGTTCTCCGCAGATGCCCGCTTAATTTCTGGACTGCCGTAGAAGTACAGAGTGGGTTGAAAACTTGCAGAAGGATCAGAGTTTGTGGGGATGGTCTCTGGACTTGACCAAGCACCTTCTAGTGGCAGTGAACGATGGGGTTCTTGAGCAAACAGCTAAGAAAGAATTCTTGAGATGTCTTTGGTGCAAAAAGATGATTTTATTAAAGCACGGGGACAGGACCTGTGGGCAGAGAGAGCTGCACCGGGGTTGTGAGGAGTGACTATGTACCTTTAAGTTTCTGGGGGTGAGGGAGAGCATTAAGTCTCTACAGAGTTTGAAAGCAAGGCTTTCAAGACCTTGAGGGGCTAGCTGCTGTTAAGGTTACTTTTAGTCTTTAATGAAACAGAAACATGAAGGAAGTAAGACGGCCATGAATTGCTTGAGCAAGGTCACTCTCTGCATGTTTCAGGCTGCAAGCTGTAGGGAGATTTAATTTCAGCTACATTTCTCTTGCCTGTGTTTCCCTCATCAGCGAACACAACACACAAGGGTGAGAATGAATGTACCGCGCTGGGATTGCTGTTTCTTCCACAGGTGGGGGTGAGGAACACGGAAGTTCACCCCCCTCTTGCGTTGGCAAGCTCTGAACGTGGCCCAGGGTGGCAGGTTCTGCCAAGTCCTGGACCCAGTGTGCACACAGCTCTCGGCACAGGGAACCCACTTCTCCCGCGGGTCACCCGCGGCGTCAAGGTGATGAGAGACAGAAGCAGGTTCCATTTCCCCTCCTGGTTCCAGATGTCATGTGACCCTCCCCTCACTCCTGCAGGCTCTAGTTCATTCTTGCTGTCACCTGCCTCCGGCTTTCTTCTCCACGGATGGCTGACCTATAGTAACTGCACCTGGAGGTGAGACATAGAAGCAACAGCCTGCAGGGACTGCATGGCCAGCATAGCCTGCGGTCTCCATTGCAGAAGGTCTAGCCCCCGTAAACGCTACAAATCCTTCCTTGGTAAATTACCCCCAGAGGTTCTCCTTCTCTGATCAGACCCCACCTGATCCAGTGGGTACAGCTGATCACACATGCAGACCCTCACAATTGCAGGTACAGTGGTAGCCACGCCTCGCGTCTAAGAGTTCACGTGCAACGAGGCAGCATGGACCCTGCCAATCCCCATCTCAGAGGCTGTGGCGCCCACCACGCCTTTTCTCTCCCGGGCTGTTGAGGTTGGGACTGGGGTTGACACAGAGGTGGTGGGACTTGTGCACGTGACCACAACTGGAGGAAGAGCGTGCTCAAAGGGAAGTGGACAGGATGAAGGTTGCCATGCAAAAGCTTGCCGTGACTGGTGGCGAGAGGGGCAATGCTTTCATTTTGGGGCAGCAGGTTGTTGCCTGGTGTCTGTGAACTGGTAGTGGGGAGGGATCCCAGGGAATACCATGCTGCAGATTCTGAGGGATGCATTTGCCTTCAAAGCAGCAACAGCAGCTGTACCCGGTCCTTGAATGGTGCTGTGCAGGGGCCAGCTGGGGCCGCAAGCGTTTACATAGGAGTGGCCCCTTGGGAGGCAGCACTGGAGAGTGGGGCCGATCACAGCCCTCCAGTGCAGCTAGGCTGCATGGATCCGAGGCAGGCTGAAAAAAGGAAAAACATCCAAAATGGAAGTAAAATATGCAACCATGTATATGTTCACAGGAGGAAAACATAGGGACGGGGAGAAAGGAGAGAAGTGGAAACAGTGAACCTCCCAAGACGCCCTGTTACGGAGAGATAAAATGAAACCTCCTGTCTGTCACCAGAATGCCATAATTTTATCATTCTTCCCACGCAATGCTATGCTATTTTGGGTTCTGGGGTTCCCCCCCACCTCTGTGTGCCCAGGATGTCTGAGAAACAAACGTGTAAGAAAATGTTTTATTCTCCCCAGCAAGGGATGGAGAATTCATTACAGGAAGCGCATCTCTGAGCTGCCTCCTCCGTGTCATCGTGCTCTGCCCTGCAGAAGATTTCGTCTGCGAGCAGAAGCCTAATGAATTTGCCCACTGTGGTCCTGTGCCCAGAAACTGAAATCCTGTTGTGCTTCACTGGTGGGATCCTTTTCCTCAGCCACGGAGCCAAGCAGAACGGAAAAGATGGCCAGCCTCCCTTTTGCAAAGACAATGTGTCTCCCCTCCCCCTTACACACCATGCCAGTGATTTCTACATTCTGCTGGGTCTAATTTCCTTTGTAAAAGGAAAAAGGAAAAAAAAAACCCACAACAAGACAAAACAAAACAAAAGAAAGAAACTTGGAACTCTTTTGAGGACAAGGAAGGAGAAGCTGGAGGAAGGGGAAGCATTTGATGTCACCTGATTACCATCTGTTCACCAAGTTAGATATTACATCAAAGGAACAATCGAGAGCCTGTATAAACCAGGACACTGATGGTCGTCCTTGTACGTGTTGTGCCTCCCTTCTTGGCCTTTTCAGCCAGGCTTCCTCTGTCTCAGGATGGCTATGGCCTTCATCACCTGTGCACCTCTTCCCACTCTGGATGAGGTCAGAGCTGCAGGCTGGGCCCCGGGAAGGTCCTGGGCGGGGTCCCCTCCACACCTCCGTGGTCGGGGCAAGCTTTCCTTGGTGGAGGTCACTCTGCCCAGAGCCCGGAGGCTGGGACAGCCCTGTACAGAGCCCACCGGAGGCTGTGTTGTTTCCAGAATGGTATTTTCAGCAGCAGAGCAAGCCAGGAAACTTAAGGAAAGAAGCTGCCATTCATCTCCAGCAGGACACAGGACAGGGCAGTAGACTGGTCACCAGCCAGCCCGAACAGCCATCTGCTAAGATCAAGTCATTTCTCCTTGGAACACGATGACACTTCAGCCTAAAAAGGGAACTGAGCCAGTTTGGGACCTCGGCTTGGGCCCGTTCCAGCTCTGATAATAAAAAGTTATGTTTTCCTCAGAGGGGTCCGTAGTGACAGGGAAAGGACTACTGCCAGGTGCCCTCAGACCTCCCTGTTTCTCCTTGCACCCCCAGACAGATGCTCTTACATCCTGCCATTTATATGCTATTCTGTGAAAGAGTCAGACCAAAGTGAGCCCTACAGTGCTTGGAAGATTTATTTTGCAATATAAAATGCACCTCCTCTCTGTAAGCCACACGACTCTCCTTTAACTCTTTACCTGGATGTTTCGCCATTTCTGTGCAAGCTGGGTGTTTCTCTGTGGCTTCTAAGACCGCATCATGTCTACCCAGAGATCTCTGATCGGTCCACTTTTTCCAAGTTCATCCATTCTTAAAGTTGAGCACAAATGCTATCTCCTCTATGAGGCCTTGGCTGAGATCCCAGAGTTCCTGCTTCCCACCCAAGGTGATCTTCTTTCTAGATTCCCCTAGAATTCCCCTGTTTATTGCAGACTAAATTTTAAGGATCCCATTCATTTCTGCATCACTTAATGGTTGTCTAGGTACATAGTACAGTGGTTAAGTATGTGGATTCTGGAGGTAGATTTTCTGGGTGCACAGCTGGGCTTACGTATCCACTGTGTGACTTGGGGCAAATTATTTAACCTGTCTATGTACCAGTTTGTAAGATGAGGATAATAACTAACTATCACGTATGACTGTTGTACAAATTAAATGAGCAAATCTCTGCTGAGTGTGTAGAACTGGGACTAGCAAGGCCTAGCAAAGTTGGTTGTGTTTATTAATATGATTTATTATTATTTTTTCCTTTAAGTTTCCTGATGGCAGGGGTCCATCTTGTCTAACTTTCTACTCTACCACAGTGTTTTGCATATTGATACATGTTTATTTACTTTGCGTATCGATGCACATTTATTTATAAATAAATAGATGTCCAATGAATAAATAAGACTCGCGTTCCTTACAAGCTGGTCTCATTTTCCTCCATTAGTTGAGTTACAGGAGACTTGATAAAACTGATATAGACTTTAAATGATATTATTAACACACCTCTTAAATATAATACATCAGATGATCATCCTTTCTATCTCAGCTTGCCATCTCATCACTGCCCAGAGGCAGTATAGAAACCCTCTTGGTGGCATTGTGTGGAGGTGGCATAAAGCCAGTCCTGACCCTCTGTGAGTCCATAGTTCAAGTCAAGCCTTCTAGCAATAGATAAATAATAAATCACTGCTGGCCTAGGTCTCTCTCTCATAGTGCCTGGCATCTGGCAATACTGTTTGACCCACCATGTAGAGACGGGCCCACTGAGGCCAGATGTGGGTCCTAGAAGTACAAGTTAGCGATTCATACACACCCCCAGGTCTGGGAAGGGCTTTGGAGAAGCCATGGAATTTTTGTCATAGACCTGGTATGACTCCTCAAATTTTGGGAGTTGTCTCCACACAAGTATTGCTGTCCATAGTTCTGAAGATCATTTGTAAAAGGACCTGGTTGTTTCTGCTAAGCCTGGGTTCTGCTTGTTCCTGTTCTAGCTCTCTTTGGAATTCTTGAGCAGGTGAGAAAAAATATGGGGATGGGAAAGAGGGGAGAGAGAGAGAGAGAGAGAGAGAGAGAGAGAGAGAGAGAGAGAATATGAATTAATTACCAAGGAGAAAAAGGAGAGATTTCAATTTCAACACCTTTTCCCACTGTTGTTAACCATGAATGAGACAACCATGGATCCCATCCAAAATATCCGTCACCCGAGGGAGGGCGAGGAACATGTGCACCCAGGGAAGACAAGTTATGTAAGTGTTGGCCCTGGGGAAGGCCAGTCTTCTGGGAGAGAGAAGGTGCACCAGCCAGGTGGGTGTGGATGATGAGAGTGTCATGGCAGCCAAGTGATAGGAAGCATTCACAGCTCTTCTTTTCTTTCTTAATGAAAAACTCGCAATTTTTACACTGTTGCAGAGCAAATAGAACTGTGACTTACGATTCACGATTGATATTTTTTGACACTTTTCTCATGTCCCTTCTGGCTCGGAGCTTTACTGTGCTCAGCTTCACGGAGAGAAGACGCAGAGGCATGGAGAACCACAGTGCCCACTCTGTCCTTGAAGTCGTGTTTACAGCAGATGTTTCTTTATTTAAATTCATCCCCTGGACCTAAAAGCCTTCTCTGAGCAGAGTGGGAGTCCCCAGTTGCTTGCAGAACTAAGCGGGAAAGACCAGGTAGGCTCAGAGATCTGACTGGTCCAGGAAGGAGAGGGTGTCTTGAATAAATGACGGCGTCAAAATCCTGCCCAGTGATAGCTTAGACATGATTGTAAGGCAGTGTAAATTTCTGTATTTTGTGATGTAGTTGACCTCGGTTTATAAGCACAAGAAAACCTAGTGCGAACCCTGCCCCCAGCCCCGCAGGGATGTCTGTTTGGGGAGGGGCGGATCCAAGTAGACCCCAAAGCAGTGGTGAGCCACCCCAGGGGCTTCATTGAGTCCCTTTCAAACCAGTAAATACGGCAGTTTTCTGTTGAAAGCAAATATGATTACAGTGGTTTAAATCATTTAAGGCCAAATAAAATCTTTGCGGAGTCGGCTGAGGTGTTAAGCACGAATGTCTTGTGAGCAATTAAAATTTCAGTCCAGATCACAGCAGGAGCGGAGCTGCAGGGAAGGCAACACACCTGCCTTGCGCATGCGCAGTGGGGGAGGCTCCTTCCCGAGATTTCCGGGGAAGAGGAGGCCGCTCCCCCTTGATTTCCCTCCCTGCGCGGGACAGTGGGAAGGGAATTGTGTCAGGAACTGAGCTGCGTGGCACCTTGAATGTTCCATGCAGAGCGAACCGCCCTTGGCCAGGCCTTGGCTCCCAGGCTGGAAAGTCAAGGTTGAGGTGTGCTCAGTTTGTACCGGGAGCTGCCCTCCCACAAACTGGAGGCTGTAGATTATGAGGTAGGGGTGCCAAATCCCATGCCACGGCCTGAGGTCATCCCATGCAATATTCCCTCTGAAGACCCTAAAGCTCTTCATCCAACTAGGGGGGAGGGTAAGAGGCCCCTTCCTTGCCTGAGTACCCTGAGTACTATCACAGAGGACCCACTTTCTGCTTAGCTGAGGCACACCACACAGCCTAGAGGAGCCCCCAGAGCCCCTAGGACCACCTTGCCCCTAGCCCCTAACATAATCCTCAGGGGGCATCAGACAGCCATTTAAAGAGCAACCAGCCTGTTTCTTATTGGATGACAGACTCAGTGCAAAATGGGGGGGGGGGGTGGCGGGGCAGGGAGGGCATCTGGCATATCAGCCTACATTTTAAAGGACTCGAGCCTTAGACCTAGCAAACCCACTTTCCAGGCATCTATGATATACAGATAGACCTGTGTGTATGTTCCATGTGTGCAGAAGGCTGTTCACTATGGCATTACAGTAGCCAAAGAGTAAAATCAAGTATTTATGAATAGGGAACAGGTAAGACACATGATGGTCCGCCACAAAATGGAATACCATGCCACTATAAAAAAAAAAATGGCAAATCTGCATGAACTGATACAGAAAGATCTCTAGGACATATTGTAAATGGAAAGAAGCAAGGCACAGGACAGTTTGTATCCTATACTGCTTTCTAGAACAGTGTTTCTCAAATTTTTCATCATCATCACCCCCCCCAAGAAACCTTTAAAGACATCCCTCCCCCGTGAAATGTTGATATCATGTATATCTGTCTATATGCGGCGTGTCTAATGTATATTTGTGATTTACACATAAAAAAGGGAAGAACTTTTCACTTCCCAAAATCAATTTTCACCCCCTTGGGGGTGGTATCACCCCAACTGAGGAAGCCTCTTCGATAAGAAAGTGAGAAAATATGTTATGAAACAAATTGGAAGGCTACTTAAGAAACTGAGAACACTAGTTGCCTATAAGGAAGGGAGCCGATGGGGAGATGGGCACAAAGGTGTGATCAAGATTGCCCCACATAGGGGTGCCTGGCTGGTTCAGTGGGTAGAGTGTGGGGCTCTTGGTCTTGGGGGTAGTGAGTCTGAGCACCCCCCGGGGTTGAAAGATGACTTACGACTTAAAAAAAATAAATGTAAGTTAGAGGCGCCTGGGTGACTCAATCAGTTAAACATCTGACCCTTGGCTTAGGCTCAGGTCGTAAGTTGGAGCCTCACATGGGGCTCTGTGCTGACAGCACAGAACCTGCTTGGGATTCGCCCTCTCTCCCTCTCTCTCTCTTTCCCTCTCCCCCTGCCACTCCCCCACTCGTGCTTTCTCTCTCTCAAGAAAAATAAACTTAAAAAAATAAATATAAGTTAAAAAGATTTCCCCTTGTAGTCTCTCTTCTATTATTCTTGTCTCTGAAGTTTGCAAATGTATTATTGCCTATTGGAAACCATTAAATTGAAAGGCTGTCTACACTGTTCCCTAAACCAAGGGGGTCCCTGCCCAGGCTGGAGGCACCACCCGGGGGACCCCCGCTCCTCAAGAAGAGTCTTTTGTCCTCTCAGGTTTATTTTTCAGTGCAAAAAAGATTGCAGTTTCGAAGATTGCAGCTTCTACTTTAAAAGCAGCAGTCTGGGGGTGCCTGGGTGGCTTAGTCGAATAAGCGCCCAACGTCCACTCGGGTCATGATCTCGTGGTCTGTGGATTTGAATCCCGCGTTAGCCTCTGTGCTGACAGCTCAGAGCCTGGAGCCTGCTTCGGATTCTGTGTCTCCCTCTCTCTTGCTACTCCCAGGTCGTGCTCTGTCTCTCTCAAAAATAAATAAAAATAAGCACTAAAAAACAAAAAAAAAATTTTTAAAGTAGCAGTCTGTTTCAAATCCCAGGGAAGAGATTTCCAGGGAGTATTGGGCAAGCAGGCAGCAGCCTTTCTAAGAGAGAGAGAGAGAGAGAGAGAGAGCAAGCAAAATGAAGGAGGAAATCACCCGTGCCCTCTCTTCCTCCCTTGGCGAACACAGTCTGTCTCAGGGCCCTGCTGGGGAGAGGTGACAGAGCAGAGATCCATGGCCCAGGAGTTCAACCAGAGCCGGGCTGGGTCAGCTTCCTCCAAAGGAGTGTGTTTCCTCCTTCCACAGGCGGGGGCCCTTCCAAGGAGGAAAGGCCATGCTGAAGGTTGATTAGTGGATCAGCAATTCCATTGTGGGATTAACAGAACAAAACAAAAACAAAACACAACGTTGGGCTCGCAGTTCAGTGTGTCAGCAACTTTAATTTGATTGTGTAACGAGGCACGATGGTAAACAACATCTGCATGATCGCGCCCTAACCTTCGCTTAAATATCAAACACTGCGGTGTCTCATTTGGTACAAACACCTGCCTTTGAATGAGTTCTGTTTGGTAAATGCCCCAAAAAGTCACCTAGGGAGGAGGCAGTTAGTACATTGGGGTCAAGTCCTGGCTGTGCCCCAAAGTCTGTAGAATGGGTATAATAATACTCAGTTTCCCCATCTGTAGAATGGGTATAATAATACCCATCTACATGATGATGCTGTTGCGAAGAGTGAGTGATTTGATAGAAGAAATGCTTCATAAGAGGATGATATCTTCGTTGTGGGCCTTGTTACTTCTAGGAGAGGGAGGGAAGGAGGGAAGGAGTCTTGCTTTTCAGAGTAGAGGCACTCGAGTAGAGGGCATTCGGCAGCTTGCTGAGCTGAATTGAAATGCCTCTGCCTTATTTGAGGGTGATTCTTGGAACAGACATCTCCCTTCTGGAATGTGGATTCATGCCTCAACGTTTTCAGAATGTGGAAGCCACTTGTGAGCGTATGATTTGGCTCTCCAGGGCACTATGTGCAAAACGGCAGCCTCCAAGGCTGGGGTTTCTGCCCTGTTGCCACTATTTCCCTTTTGGGCCTCCGGGTTGTCACTGAAGTTTCGTGTCCTCTCCTCTTGCCACCTCTGATTGTTGCTCTTTGAAATACACGCTGGGAAGTACAACTTCGGGAAGGCAAGCAACATTTCCCTCTGCTAAGCCACACGGATGCTGGGCTCTGGGCTGTAAACCTTAGGATGCTTCTTTCAGAATTGCCTGGTTCCTCAGGACATTCTCTACCATAATAAATTACCACTGCACCATCCATCCTACTAACTGGGGCTCTAACAGAAGAATCTGACCTTTACAGTTTTAAAGTTATTTATTTAAAAAAATTTTTTTAATGTTTATTTTTGAGAGAGAGAGAGAGAGAGACAGAGCACAAGTGGGGAAGGGTCAGAGACAGAGGGAGACACAGAATCTGAAGCAGGCTCCACGTTCTTAGCTGTATGCACAGAGCCCAACACAGGGCTCAAACCCATGAACCATGAGATTATGACCTGAGCTGAAGTCAGACACTTAACCAACTGAGCTACCCAGGTGCCCCTAAAGTTATATTTATTATTTAAGGTCTTTATTGAGGCACCTGGGTGGCTCAGTAGGTTGATCATCAGGCTCTTGATTTTGGCTTAGGTCATGACCTCATGGTTCGATGCTTCAAGGTACCGCTTGGGCTCTGTGCTGGCAGCGTGGAGCCTACCTGGGATTCTCTCTCTCTCTCTCTCTCTCTCTCTCTCTCTGCCCTTCCCTGAGTCCCTCTCTCTCTCAAAATAAATAAATAAACTTAGAAAACAAAGAAGTTGTACCTTTAAGATCTTTATTAACAAGTGTTTGCTGTTTGTTGATCCTTTTGAAAAAGCAAGTCAGAAACTATTATTATAGATTAAAAATGAGGTTCCTAGAAATTTCAATTTGACCACATAGGAAAAAAACCTCTAAAGGTGTGTTGAGAAAAACCAGGTTTTAAAACACACATGCACGCATGCACATACACACATTTGTCATGACCAAAAAGAGATTAGGTAAAAATAATAGAAACCCCATCCTGCATAGCTAATGCAGATAGTTTGGGTATCTGATCAATGGGCAAAAAGCAAGCACTTAAGGCCCTCAGCTCCAATCTTTTGTTCATTTCTTATTGCTGGAATTTCATATTCGTTCTTGTTGGATGCCTCAACCAGCCGGTGGTAGAGACGGTCAGTGAGCATTTACTCAGCCCTGCACTGCTCATGCTGGAGCAAAGTCTCAGCCGGTGGGTCCGCTGCTTTGGTCTCTGTGCTATCCAGCGGTTTCCAGTTTTCTGAGCCTCTGTGTGGGAAATTGAAGTTTTGTGGGTACTAACCTTGAGGGACCTGCTGACCTTGGGTCTCATCTCCTTGATTCCCCTTACCTTCTTCATTGCCATCCTCTCTAGGCCGTCTTTGATAAGAAGGGACCCCTGGGAAGTCATGGTCTATAACCCCGATACACATTCTGTCTTTATGGCCTACCTTCTTCTCCTGCACCCCGCTTGTCAGCCCCCTCCACCTTTTCTCCCCCAACAGAAGGGCTGGGATCCTGGGGTCCACGCCCACAGTCTGTGCTCAGCAGGAAGCTGGGAGCCTACGCGCAGTATGGGAGTGCCGGGACTGTTGGCCCTGATCTTGGGGAGCCCTCCAAGAGCCATCCCCTCTCTTTTCACCCTACTCTCATCGCTTTGGTAGCTCCGCTGGTGATTGTGTGGAGGACCCGGCCGATCTTGGATAGTCTATAATGCCTCTGGTGAGCTGTGTCACCGCCTTGCACTGGAACCCCACCAGGGCACGTGACCTTTGCTGCCCCTGTACCCTTTTCTCCTGCAACAAGATCAAATTCCAGTCTCTCCACCAACTACACCGAGAAAGTTCTTCCTGGGGCTTTTCTTCTTTATGGCAGTCTTGGTGTACAAAATACGTCTTCCTCAGTGTCCTTTTTGTTTATTGAAACCATATTCGTTTCTCACAAGGAACCATTTTATTGTTCCCCAAAGCTTCATTGCAATGACCCTGACCCAGCAGGCAGAGGTCGTGGATGTGAGTCCTCTGCCGCTGCTCCCTGTGCTTGGCATTGACCTTGCGGACGAGGGCGAGGCAGGGACCGCTGCGCGATGGCAATTAGGCTGGTGCCGTGCTGGAGCTGCACAGGGCTCTCTGAGCTTCCTTCTTTTTAAATTAAAGGAGAAAAAGATGCTTGTTGTGGAAAACAGTTACAAAACAAACATAAAGCATATGCAGAAGAAGGCAATAGATGTTACATATAATCCTACTACTTAGAAATAAGGAGTATTAACATCTAGGCGTATAGACATCTATGTATATATGCATATGTGTGTGCAGGTATCCCTATATATACATATAGATGGAAAGAAAAACAAATACGGATAAATATCTATGCATGTGTGTGTGTATATTTGTGTGTGTGTGTGTGTGTGTGTGTGCATATTTAGGTTGGATAGTTTTGTTTGTTTTTACTTTTATGCACAAATGGCATACACACCGCACAGGGTCGCGTGATCTGCTTGATGCCTTCTAGAAAATTTGCTAATATATCGCAACCAACCCTCAAAATCAATAAACACATTTCTTATACATTGTCCCTGACTCTCCACTTAAGAAGTTATTTTAGTTTTTGACCACGATAAGCTCGAGGTACTGAAAATCCTTGCACAGGATTTTGTTCAAATTCTGAATTCTTTCTTGAGGCTACGTGTTAAAAGGCAGACTTCCTTGCTGAATTGAAGGTTTGCACGTCGTGCCAAATATAAGCAGCTGTTCTTACCAGCTGTGCGTGTCCTTCTTTTGCATCATGCTTAATATTGTCCTTTGCCCACTTTTTCAAAAAAGATATTGGTTATTTTCCTATCGATTGATAAGATTCCTTTCTTCTTAATAGGCATTAGTTGCCCACCCTAGTGCTTAGCATTGGCTGCCCTGTCTTTTTTTGTTGTTACTGTCAATTTTTTAAGTTTATTTATTTTGAGAGAGAGAGAGAGAGTGCAAGCGAGGGAGGGGCAGAGAGAGAGAATCACAAGCAGGCTCCAACCTATCAGTGCAGAGCCTGACATGGGGCTCCATCTCACAAACCGGGGGATCATGACCTGAGCCAAAATCAAGAGTCAGACGCTCAACTGCTCAGCCAACTAAGTCAGGCGCCCCAGCATTGGCTGCCCTTTCTGACACCTGTGTATTCTGCTAAGTACCACTAACAAATCGATTTTGTTCAACTCCGTTCAAACACACGCTGAACTAAAAAGCCAGATATTTCCCCATCACGTTATCCAAAGTGTTATCCGTGTTGTTTACTGGGTTCTGCTGCCCCACTGCCACCCAATCAGAATTTCATTTCTTCCATCAACTAAAGCAAGGTCATTCCTGCCCCTAAAGCTCCAGGAAAATTGTCCCTGTTTCTCAAGTTGTAGTTCAGACATCACCAACTCCAGGAAGCTTCCCTGATTTCTCTTTCATTGTAATCCCTTGACCCTTTCTTTGAACTCTTGAAGAACTTGCTGTCTCTACACATTTAGCAGTTCAACTTGATATTCTTTTGTATTATTAGTATATATGTGCATATAGATACATGTATGCCTATACATATTCCATTGATCAATGAAGGACCCAGTATTTCTCATTCTCCTTCTAAATGTTCTTTAAAGACTAGGGCAGAGATGACGAGTTGTTAATGATTGGCTGATTGATTAAGAAAGAAAGACCATGAGCAATATTTCTGTGCTTAAAAGCAACACTAGAATGCATAAAAATATTGAAGGTCACCAGTAATGATGGACTTTCCCCTCTGTGTAAGTGGGGATACGTGGTACCCTGGTAAACCAGAGAGTGATACATTCAAAGAGGAGGTTGAATAAGCTGTTCTACTTGCTATCCAGTTTAGCTCCATATTGTGTGTGTTTCCCAAGGAATCATATGAAACTGGGTAACTCAGTGTTTGTCTGTAATACTTGGGATGTGCTATAGGTGTGGTCTCTTGACAGACAGTTTGCCATCTCACCAGGTAGGAGCCCTCATGGGGTTCCCAGGGGAATAAATAATCCAGTAGCAAAATAACCCTTTCTCTTGTTGATATGGACCCCCTCTGGAGTGCAAAACTGTGGTGGCTTATTATGATAACGAAGCCTCTGACTTTTGGCTCTCACTTCCTGAGAAGGGGTGAGGGGAGGAAGGAAAGAAGAGGAAAAGGTGAAAGAAGGTCCCTACCCTGGAATAAAAGAGGAATCTCTAGGAGCACCTGGGTGGCTCAGTCGGTTGAGCATCCCACTTTGGCTCAGGTCATGATCTTGTGGTTTGTGGGTTCAAGCCCTGCTCTGGGCTCTGTGTTGACAGCTTGGAACCTGGAGCCTGCTTCGGATTCTGTGTCCCCCTCTCCCTCTGCCCCTCCCCTGCTTGTGTTCTGTCTCTATGTCTCAAAAATAAACATTAAAAAATTTTTTTTTGAAAAGTGGAATCTCTACAGAGTTTGGAGGACTGGAGGTGGCCTCAAGTAGGGAGGCCCCTCCTTTAGAAGGAGGTCCCCACCCCAGAGGTCCAAATCCTAAGTCTGATTCTGCAGATGGGGGCTCTGAGCAGTCTTTTTTTTTAATGTTTTATTTATCTTTGAGGGAGACAGCATGATGGGAGAGGGGCAGAGAGAGAAGGTTGGGGGGTAGGACAGAGGATCTGAAGCAGGCTCTGCACTGAGAGCAGAGAGCTCCGTGCGGGTTTCCATCCCACCACCCTTGAGATCATGACCTGAGCCAAAGTCAGACGTTCAGCTGACTGAGCCGCCTGGGTGCCCCGGGCGCTGACCAATCTTAACCTTTTCAATCTTCAGCTTCAGTCCATACAATGGGGAAGAGTTGGTGTCTCTGGTATTTCACAGACACAAGGCAGAACAGGACTGAGGCTTTGCAATGATGTCAATAACTATTACTTCGGTACAGTAATTCTTTGGCGAAACTCTTAACAGTTCGTTGTTTTCAGAGGGGCTCCAAATGCCCAAAGGCTATCATTCTTCCCCTGTGGCCACATGAGGCAACGGTGGGCGCCATCCCGCCAACTCGTGTTTCAGATTCCACAGCGGACAAGGATGGGTGCCTTGTTCCAGACTAGAAACGGTGCCCGCGGAGGGGCCAGAATTATTTGCTCAGATTGGCAGATTGCACTTTCCAGAAAGAGGAAACCTCTTCTTCTAGAGCAGGCTGCTCTGGATGGCAGTAAGGCGGTGCCCTGCCAGGCTCTGGGGCATTGCCCGGTGGGCTTGGAGGGAGCAGGGCAGCCCAGGGCTGGCCGCGTGGTGCCCTTGCAGGAGCACTTGCCTACCCACGGGAGAGACGGAGCGGCGTAGGCGCCTGGCGGAGCCTGCCCCACCAAAAACTACTGTCTGAACATTTCAACCCACCATTGTAAACGGGACATTTCATATACAGATGCAGATGTCCTGCCTCTCTTGAAAGATCAGCCTATCCGATGGCGGTGGCTTCGGACTCCCGTTGTCTGATGGCAACAAGAGAGTTTGCTCTCCTGTTTGCTTCTGCCTCCGCTTGGCCTCTCTGGCACTACCCATGCCCGTCAGATTGCCAGGCTGATCAAGGTCAGGAGGGCCTCTGCTGCCCCACTCCCCACACCCCCCTTAAGATGGAGCTGGGAGCAAGGTGCACTGTTAAAAAGAGAAGGGCAACTGGTGGAAGATGTTGTTTCCTACACTTCCCCTTTGCTCCGCAGAAGCAGTGGACAAACAACCGACCGGCCACAGTGAGGATGCGCTGAACTGCCCAGGAGGGAGGATGCTGTGCTAGGAGGGAGAAGACTGGCTTTCCTGAGCTTTGTGCTAAGGGCATGGAGCTGAGCCTTTTCTTAGGAGCCAGGCTCTTCCAGGTTTGCATTCCCAAGTGGAGGGGCCGCACAGCCCGGATGCTGAGGGGTCTCTGGGCTTTCACAGGAGCCCAGCATCCAGTGCCCTCCTCCCCTCGCCCCACTGGTTTTGCCAGACCTCAGGACTTCTGCAGAGAGGAGAGGCGCTCCCTGGCCAGGTGACTTTCGCATTTGTTGCCTGCACCACCGCCCCTGGCTTCTGAAACTGTTTGTGTGGTTGCTGTTGCTTGTGTTCTTGCACTGGAAATATGTAGCATCTAGACACTTCCTTGGGATGTTTTCAGCTAGCTCTTTACCATCCTGGATTCCGCCTGTTGCCTTGTTTCTTCTGGCTAGCGGGGGCTGCTGCCCGGCCCCTTCTGTTAGTTCTTGTTTACCTCCAGGTGGTATTCTTCCTTTCAAGACAGGATTCTGTAGCTCGCTCAGCTCAGGGCGAGCTGTTAACATTCTTTTCCTGGGGCTAGTCAGCTTGCAGAGCCAGAGAGGCTTTGGAGTCTCTTTGCAGATTGCACTCTGCCCGCATCAGGTCCCCTGCGGGCATCCAGTGGTAACTGAGTATCAGTTTCCATGGTTCCAGAAACCTGCTCTCTTGGGGGCGCCTGGGTGGCTCAGTCGGTGAAGCGTCGGACTTCGAATCAGGTCATGATCTTGCAGTTTGTGGGTTTGAGCCCGACTGGGCTGGCGGCTCAGGACCTAGAGCCTGCTTCAGGTTCTGTGTCACTCCTTCCCTGTTTATGTGCTCGCTCTCTCTCTCTGAAAAATAAATAAATAGACTTTAAAAGAAAGAAAGAAACTTGCTTTATTGAGGGAGAAGCAGGGCTGGGAAGGATGAGGCTGAGGCCAAGTTTCTGCAAATCTAAGTACTAATTCCAGAGCCACACCTTGGACCCTGTCTGCCACTCATGCTCTAGGCAGACGAAACCACTCATGGAAGTCTGGGAACAAAGGGTCCCGGTTCTCAGAGAGGAAGAACAGAGGAGTCTTATCTTCCTACAGCAACAGTCCTTATGGGATCATGGATGTCTCAAGACACAAGGAGGCTCCGGGCCCTGTAGCATCCCAATAGAGGCTGGTTGGGAACCAATAGGGACTCTTCCTGCCATGTGCAGTATAGACTAGATGCAGACAAGTTCAAGTTCACAGACCCACTGACATTCAGCCAAAGGCCTGTTGGGAGTCTGGAGCCCAGGAAAAATTTCGGATTGGAACTTTCATTGGAAGGATTGGAACTTTCATTGGAAGGCAGCCCAAAGCCCTGAAGAGCTATTATCCACCTGCGAGCCAAGAGGAAGGCAGAGGCCATTTTCAGGATAAGGTAGAGACAACTCCTCCCTTCCTTCCATCAATATTTCTTTTCTTTTCTTTTCTTTTTAAATTTTTAATGTTAATTTTTGAGAGAGAGAGAGCATGGGTGGGGGGGGGGCAGAGAGAGAGGGAGACACAGAATCCGAAGCAGGCTCCAGGCTTCGAGCTGTCAGCATACAGTCCGAGGCGAGGTTCGAACTCATGAACCATGAGATCATGACCTGAGCCAAAGTCAGAGGCTTAACTGACTGAGCGACCCAGGCTCCACCCTCCATCATTGGGTGATGGCCACCCTCCATCAATATTTCCTTACACTGGAAATTCAAACCAAAAGTTTGTCATTTGCTAGGTACGTGGCACCTTCTCTGCTGGCCCTAGACTCTTGTCCTGGGCCGTGGCTTTGTGCACAGCTCCTGCCAGAGAGGATTCAGCAAAGCTGAGAGGGCAGGCTCTGATCCACCAAGACTTATGAATTGAAAAAGAAATCTGGCAGCACTCACTCTGGGTTTGGCCTGGGGGTCCCCCTATGCCCTGGAAGCTGGGGTCTTTGAATGGATTTATCCTGCAGACGGTGGGGAGACATGGGCCCCCTCTGCCAGCAGAGAACGGAAGGCTTCCTGGCCTCCATCTGGATACATTTCTTTTGCTGTGGCAGGACAATGTCGTGGCCCCAGAGCAAATCCCTCAGCATTACTGGTGGTGGCTTTGGCTCTGAGCTCTCTATCAGGGCAAGCGCCTGGCCGTGGGTGCGGGGCCCTGGCCGGTGAGGGCAGACACAGTGCAGGCAGCCGGTGGCAGCTGCAGTCAGGGAAGGGCCTCTGCAGGCCTAGCCCTGGCCTCTGGGCTTACATGCTATGCTTGATGGCCAAGGGGAAGGACAGCTAAGTCCAGTCCCACGTACTTAGGACCTGAAGATGGCCTCAGGCAAAAGTGGAGGGCCTGAGAAGTTTCCCCTCTACCCTTCCAGGTGCTGACTGACCACACCCTTTAAAGGCACGGCCCTCCCATTATGGCCCAGCTGTGCCAATTCTGCAGTTTTTAGGAAGAGCTCTTTTGTTTTTAATTTTTTAATGTTTATTTATTTTTGAGAGAGAGAGAGACAGAGACAGAGACAGAGTGTGAGTTGGGGAGGGGCAGAGGGAGAGGGAGACACAGAATCGGAAGCAGGCTCCGTGATCTGAGCTGTCAGCACAGAACCCGACACGGGGCTCAAACCCATGAACCACAAGATCATTACCTGAGCTGAAGTCGGACGCTCAACTGACTGAGCCACCCAGGCAACCCAGGAGGAGCTCTTATTTTGCAGGGCTTTGGTTTTTTTCTAACCCCTATGGGGGTTGTTAATATAGTCCTTACCTCAGTGTTGAAAACGTGCTTTTGGGCACCTGGGTGTCTCAGTCGGTTAAGCGTCCAACTTCACCTCAGGTCGTGATCTCGCAGTTCATGGGTTCGAGCCCTGAATCGGGCTCTGGCATCGGGCTCTGTACTGACAGCTCAGTGCCTAGAACCTGCTTCGTGTTCTCTCTCTCTGCCCTCCCCCATTCTCTTTCTCTCTCTCAACAATAAATGAAACATTTTTAAAAAAGAAAACATGCTTTCACATTTGAGCTGCACAACGGTCCTGGGATGTGAGTAGACTTCGTACTGGTATGTGCATACTCCTCCCCATCCTCACACCCTCCTTTACAGACAGGGGTCCCAAGATTCTGAGAAAGGGAGGAATTGGCCCCTTTACCTATGAGGTAAAGGCTGTGACTTCTGGGGAGCCCTGTGTTGGGAATCAGAAGGACCTGGATTCAAATCAAAGCCCCGCCACTGGCTTGCGAGTTCGCATCTTTTAGTTTTTTTAGACCATTCGGAGCCTGAGCTTCCTTATAAAAGGTATAAAAAGGGAATTATATAATGTATGGGGTTGATAGGAACAAGAAATGAGAGCACAGGGGAGGCGTTCGGTCATCGTGGAAATCCTGGCTGTAGTCTGTTGAAAGCCCAGGCGCCATGTTTGGTTTTTATTTGCTCACATACCACTCGTGTAGAGCCACCTCTTCATGGCCATATTCCGTCAGCGATGACCCCAAGTGAGACTGAGGTGCTATTGCCGGGACATTTCCCAGCGTCCTCACACGGAAACGACCGGGTTTCATTATTTTGTCCCTACATTATCTTAAATAGTGCGAACCCAAGGGGCTCTTTCCATCCTCATTCCCTGGGCAAAGCACTTGGTGCTCATTTCCAGGATCTCCTTGGTGACTCTCAGGTATTGGTTGGCGGATCATTGTACTACCAAGGCAGACAGAGCAGAGCTGAGGATTTCACATTTCCAAAATACACATCATTTCTTTTCACACAGAACTTTCCATTATAGGCCCTTACAAACCCGTTCTGTGGGTTTCCAGCTGTCAGTTCTACCTCTCACACACCCACTGGCACTGGCTAATGTTGGCTACTTTACCGTACAAACGTGCTCACGTCTAAACACAATCCATAGTGTCCACTAGAGGACGCTCTTTCCTCCTGCCTTCCATGGCCTTCCTCACCCACAGACCACCTTCCCGGAAAGAATGCCCGACACCAAGACATGTCTCCTCCCACAGCTGGAAGGCAACATCTCTCTTTCCCTCAGAAACTCCCAGCACTTGTCTGTGTCTCTCACATACCGACTTATCCCAAAATATTCATTTAATCTAATCTTCCTGGTTTACCACCTCTTTTCATAGAGGGACTTGAAGACAAATTCCTTTGATTCATCTTTGTAGACCCATGATACCAAAGATTGTGCCTTTCACATATTTTCAGGTAAATTAGCAAATTACATAGACACATTAAAACCTTTAAGTACGGAAGAAAATGGTGGAACCAGCTTGAATTATTGAAAAGTGAGAATATATTTGATGCTATGAGTCCTATTATTTTCAAATATATACCTTCAACTAGGCTAATCCAGTCTTTCTTCATCCATATCATTAGGGAACCTATGTCAATGAATAATTAAGTTATGACTGATATTATATCAATTATTTACACGTACTTGATGTTTCTGAAATACTTCTCAAGTCTTTGGAAAGAGTTTTTTCTCCTCCTCAGTATTTTACCCATTTCTACCTTGACATCTAGTTTATTAATTTATTGTTCATAGCTCATGCATAAATATATTTCAGCCCAACCTCTGTCTGAAGGACCAAAATACAGTCTGGGAGAATCACCAGTCCTGGGAGATGCACCATGAAAACAATCTATTTTGTCATCCAATAATTTTAGGAAATACTGCCATCCTATTTCTAACTTTTTTTTAATGTTTATTTATTTATTTATTTATTTATTTTGAGAGAGAGCGTGAGCAGGGGAGCAGCAGGGAGAGAGGGTGGGAGAGAGAATCCCAAGTAGGCTCTGCTGTCAGCACAGAGCCCGACATGGGACTCAATCCCATGAACCATGAGGTCATGACCTGAGTCAAAGTCAGACACGTAACTGACTGAGCCACCCAGGCGCCCCATCCAGTAACCATTTCTTGGAGCCTCCAGTGGGTATCCGAAACCCAGACAAGTTGCTAGGAATACACAGGAGACTAGGAGACTGTCTCTACCCTGCCCTGAAGACATTATCTGAAAACAAATCCCGACAAGGCAGAGTGAGGACAGCAGTGGTCGTTTGCAAGCAGCTCATGGAAATAACCCCTCTGTCTTCGGCATCCACCACTAGGAGGGAGCAGGGTCACTTCCGAAGTCCCCAGTCTGTGCCACCTCCCCCATGGTGGGGCACAGACAGAGGTCTCCTCCGAAGCTCAGCCTCCCCCTGCCTAGCTCCTGCCACAGACAAATCTGAGAGGGTTTCGTACCCTCCCTCCCCACCATTTCCACTGGGTGATTTTAGGTTTAATCACGTGTGCTGTTGCCAATAGTCAACTGGTTGGTGCCTGAAAATGGCAATTTCAGATGGTTCAACTCCACACTTCTTTCTCCCTTGGTGCCTCTGTGAGCTTCCTTTGGAGTAAGGGCCAAAGAGGCGTTTGCACAGGAGGAAGCAAAAGGACTGTCGCATGTGGGGACCCTGTCACTCCACCTGTCTCAATCCCTATTTCCCCCAGCTCTGATCTCCATCTGTGGTTACCTCTTTTTTTTTTTTAGTTTTTTTTTTTTTTTTTTTTTTAACATTTATTTATTTTTGAGAGACAGAGCATGAGCAGGGGAGGGGCAGAAAGAGAGGGAGACACAGAATCCAAAGCAGTCTCCAGGCTCTGAGCTGTCAGCACACAGCCTGACGTGGGGCTCCAACTCATGGACTAGGAGATCATGACCTGAGCCGAAGTCAGAGGCTTAACCCACTGAGCCTCCCAGGTGCGCTATAGTTACCTCTTGATACTCAAGCTCATCGGCTCATGGCTACAACTGGCTACTTCCTAGACAGACCCCAGGGCACACTCCACCCTCTCCCCTGAGATACAACCCTACGTATGTCTCAGCTGGAGAGGCCTTGCAGAAGATCTTGCGTGAGGGCTGTGCCCCACCTGTGATGGCCCCTCACCCCTCACCCCGGAGTGCGAATGGACTTATATGCCCACTTCCACTTCGGGTCACACAGCTGCGACCCCTGCCCCTCTTCACCCTCAAGGGTACCGTCTTCCTCTCTGTACAACTCCCCCAGAGCAATGACTGTCAGGCTGAGGGCAGATCTCTTTGTAAAGACAGAAAACTGAGGCACTGAGAAGTGAAACAGCCATCTGGCCGAGTGGTCAAGGCCCTTGCTCAAAGCCAAGGCTCAAAAAAATATCAATCTGACTTAAAAAAAAAAATAAATACAGGGCATCCAGGTAGCCCAGTCAGTTAAGCATCTGAGTTCGGCTCAGGTCATGATCTCTCTGTCTGTGGTTCAAGCCCCTCATTGGGCTCTGTGCTGACAGCTTGGTGCCTGGAACCTGCCTCGGATTTTGTGTCTCCCTCTCCCTCTGCCCCACCCCTGCTCTCTCTCTCTCAAAAATATTTAAAAATATATATATTTTTAACAAAAACAGAGAATTAATTAAAAACCAATTCTCTCGGTGGGTATGGCCTGGTGATCATGTTATCATGTGTCTGATGCATGCAATGTCATGTGTGGGGTCCCAGGGGACAAAGGGAGTCTGGACAAGGGGAGTCGACCCAGGGGAGGGGTCGAGTTCCATAACCAAGGGGAGAAATCACGTTGGATGCATCAGGATACATTTTTGGCTTCGGTGACCCAAGGAATAAAACATTCTCATGTATGTTGTGGTCACATTTTATGCAACGGGTGCTTTTTTGAAGACCTTGCATAATTCAAGACAAACTTTCCCATGGCAATAAATGTAGAGTCAGGGGGATGTGTTCCAGGAGAGCATAAATCTGTAATTATTACGTTGTCTCTTGGTTTGAAAGCTCTGTCCCCCCCCGCTCCCCGTAGCATTATCTTTAATATTTTGCAGAGCCTTTTCCTATATTAATAGCGTGTCAGAGTGTGTGAACGGGTTTCACTGTGGCATTTTACCACATCTAACTTCCCTTGCACAGATTTCGATTTAGGGGAACTTTTTATCAGCCTTAGCACGAACATCCCCATTCAGGGATCTTTTAGGTGACAGTAAATGGCATCAGTGAAGATAAATATTGGCAAAATCATCACCAGGATGCTAACAAACTCTTTGATATATGTAAATAATAAGAAGATTCACGGATTACAGATGCTGAGAAAAGATGGCAGGCATTTCTGTGGCCTGGCGTGTGGGAAAAGTAGAAATGGTTCCCAGGACCTCCCCTGGTCTTGAAATTATGCAATTCGTAAAATTTTTTTTTAACATTTATTCATTTTTGAAAGACAGAGAGGCAGAGTGCGGGTGGGGAAGGAGCAGAGAGTGAGATACACAGAATACGAAGCAGGCTCCGGGCTCTGAGCTGTCAGCACGGAGCCCAACGCAAGGGCTCGAACCCATGAACCATGAGATCATGACCTGAGCCGAAGTCGGACGCTTGACCAAATGAGCCATCCAGGCACCTGAAATTATGAAATTCCTGATGGCTTTTTAAAAAAAAAAATTTGGAGTATTCACGTTAATTCTAATTTTGTGTATCGCATGAGACTGTTAAGTGAGTACTATTTTATATCACATGGTTCAGATTGGCTTTGTGTGCATCGTGGTGACGAAATGGGATCCCATGTGCCTGATGACCTAGAGCTGGAGATCTTGGGCAGAGACTGGGGGGAGGGGGAGGGGGGTGGGGTGGCCTGCAGGGTAGTCTGGACCCAGGAGACAGCAGGCAGCAGTAAGTGGGTGAGTGTGCCTCCCTGCCTGGTGGTCTCCTCTACCTTCACGGAAATGAAAACTCACTACTTGCCTCTTCTACACCCACAAGCAAATGCCCCAGGGGGATACTCAGGTATGTGAATTCCCTGACCGTTCTACAGCAGTGGTTTCCTTTCTTTTCTTTTCTTTCTCTTTCTTCTTTTGTCTTTCTTTATTTCTCTTTCCTTTCTTCTTTTGTCTTTCTTTCTTTCCTTTCTTCTTTTGTTTTTTCTTTCTTTCTCTTTCTTCTTTTGTCTTTCTTTCTTTCTCTTTCCTTTCTTCTTTTGTTTTTCTGTCTTTCTCTTTCTTCTTTTGTCTTTCTTTCTTTATTTCTCTTTCCTTTCTTCTTTTGTTTTTTTCTTTCTTTCTTTTTCTTCTTTTGTCTTTCTTTCTTTATTTCTCTTTCCTTTCTTCTTTTGTCTTTCTTTCTCTTTCCTTTCTTCTTTTGTTTTTCTTTCTTTCTTTCTCTTTCTTCTTTTGTCTTTCTTTCTTTCTTTCTCTTTCTTCTTTTGTCTTTCTTTCTTTCTCTTTCCTTTCTTCTTTTGTTTTTCTTTCTTTCTTTCTCTTTCTTCTTTTGTCTTTCTTTCTTTCTTTCCTTCTTTTGTTTTTCTTTCTTTCTTTCTCTTTCTTCTTTTGTCTTTCTTTCTTTCTTTTTTTCTCTTTCTTCTTTTGTTTTTCTTTCTTTCTCTTCTTTTGTCTTTCTTTCTTTCTTTCTTTCTTTCTTTCTTTCTTGTTTATTTACTTATTTTGGAGAGAGACACAGAGAGAGAGGGAGCAGGGTAGGGGCAGAGAGAGAGGGAGAAAGAGAATCCCAAGCAGGGTGCCATGCTATCAGCACAGAGCCCGATGAGGGGCTCAAACTCACGGGTTGTGAGACCGTGACCTGAGCCCAAACCGCTTAACCAACTGAGCCACCCAGACACCCTAGAGCAGTGGTTTTCAAAGTGTGGTCCCTCATCAACCACATCCATGCCACCTGGGGTCTCGTTGCAGTGTGGATTCGGATCCAATCTATGGCACCAGGAAGGGGCCCGAGTTTCTGCATTCTATAGTAAGCTCCCATGGGATGCTGATGCTGGTGGTCCGAGGTCCACATTTTTAGTAGTAAGACTGTAGGGTGTCTTTACAGGCCCTTTGCTTCCATATCTCTTCACCCACTTTTACAGGTGCATAACACCTCCCACCCTTCTTATACAACCCGAGGAATGGTTAAACAGCCCAAGTGACATTATCAGTGATGAATTCTTCCGTAGGATACAATGAACGGGGAGTTGTGAAAAAACTCTCCCTTCTGATGTTGGAGAGAGGATGAGGGTCCTAACTCTGACCTGGGGAGCCTGGGGAAGCCAGAAGCACTTTGAGGACTCGATCGGTCTGCATAAGGCCTCGTGAGCATCAGCCACTGCCCGTGAGGGTGTCTCAGGTTTCGTGCTGCTGTTGTTATTTAATACGCCTGATCTCATAGAAAGGAGCTTTGTTTGGTGGGGGTGGGGAGCTAATGGAGGCATCA